>NC_084571.2:29290000-29377500 GCF_033978685.3 Nerophis lumbriciformis | reverse complement strand
AATATATACATACTATGCAAATATAAAAAAGCTTGTTGTGAAAAAGGAGTTGGAATTTCACAAGAAAAAGGTCACAATTTCACAAGAAAAACTTCGAATTTTGGCAGTGTTATAATAAAAGTCGTCATTTTACTCAACGCAAGTCAAAATTTTACAAGAAAAACTGAATATTTGTGCAATATTATGATAAAGTTGGAATTTTACTCAATAACAGTCGCAATTTTACAAGAAAAACGGAACATTTGTGCAATATTATGATAAAAGTTGGAATTTTACTCAATAACAGTCGCAATTTTACAAGAAAAAGCTTAACATTTTGGCAATTTTATGAAGAAGTCACAATGTTATAGGAAAACTTTAAAATGTTGGCAATATTTTAATAATAACCGGAATTTTACTCTGCAAAATTATGACAAGAGTCATAATTTTATTTAAAAAATGTCACTATTTTACAAGAACAACAAAAACATTGGTAATATTGTGATAAAAGTCAGAATTTTATGACAAATGTTGCCATTTTGCATTACAAAGTAATAATTTTACATTAAAAAAGTAATAATTTCACGTGAAAATATTGCAATATCACAAAAACAGAAACAGAAACAATATGAGAAATTGTTCCCAATTTTATAAGAAAAAAGTCGACACATTCTGAGAAAAAGACTGCTTTTAGTAATTTTAAATTTTTTTAAACATTTTTGTTTGCAATTGGTTTTTAATCTTCATTATGTACTTCAAGTATTGCAGTATGTCTCTATATACATATTTATTTTATTTTTTGTATTAATTTTGGCCAAAGGGGGCCCATTTCAATTTCTCCCACACACTTGTTATTTCATATGTTGACCAGAGGGGGAGCACTTTTAAAAGCGACACACAGTCAATTTGAAAAATCCCTCCTTTTTGGGACCACCCTCATTTTGATAGATTTCACCAAATGAGACATTCTCTATTAGTTGCAATGGTTTTCCGTATTGGGACCATGATTTATGTCATCACTTGTTCACACCTCCTCATATGGAAAGTACTTTTCCTTGTTGATGTCTTAAGAAGGGTAGGAATACAAGAACACACACACACACACACACACACACACACACACACACATTCTGGTATGTGTTACCTTTTTGAGACTGCTTTAGGACCACCCTTTCTAGATATATAAAGAAGTGTATTTACAACATCAATATTATATACATACTATGGAAACATCAAAAAGCTTGTTTTGAAAAATTAGTTGTAATTTCACAAGAAAAACTTGGAATTTTGGCAGTATTGTAATAAAAGCCGTAATTTTACAAGAAAAACTGAACATTTGTGCAATATTATGATAAAAGTTGGAATTTTACTCAATAACAGTCGCAATTTTACAAGAAAAACGGAACATTTGTGCAATATAATGATAAAAGTTGGAATTTTACTCAATAACAGTCGCAATTTTATAAGTCAGACTTTTATATTACAAATTTCGCATTAAAAGGTAATAATTTTACATAAGTAATAATTTCAGGGGAAAATATTGAAATATCAGAATAACAGAAACAGAAAGAATATGAGAAATTGTTCCCAATTTTATAAGAAAAAAGTCGACACATTGTGAGAAAAAGACTGCTTTTAGTAAAAACAATTTTTGTTTTTGAATTTTTTGTTTGTAATTGGTTTTTAATCATTATTTACTTCGTTATTACAGTATGTCCCTATATACATATTTATTTATTTTTTTAAAGTAATTTTGGCCAAAGGGGGCGCATTTCAATTTGTTTCACACACTTGTTATTTCATATGTTGGCCAGAGGGGGAGCACTTTTAAAAATGACACACAGTCAATTTGAAAAATCCCTCCTTTTTGGGACCACCCTCATTTTGATAGATTTCACCAAATGAGACATTCTCTATTAGATGCAATGGTTTTCCGTATTGGGACCATGATTTATGTCCTAACTTGTTCACACCTCCTCATATGGAAGGTACTTTTCCTTGTTGATGTCTCAAGAAGGGGGGAAATACACACACACACACACACACACACACGCACACACATACACACACACACACACACACACACACACACACACACACACACACACACACACACACACACACACACACACACAAAATGCCTCCCTTTTTAGGACCACCCATTCTAGATATATAAAGAAGTGTATTTTTAACATTAATAATATATACATACTATGCAAATATAAAAAAGCTTGTTGTGAAAAAGGAGTTGGAATTTCACAAGAAAAAGGTCACAATTTCACAAGAAAAACTTCGAATTTTGGCAGTGTTATAATAAAAGTCGTCATTTTACTCAACGCAAGTCAAAATTTTACAAGAAAAACTGAATATTTGTGCAATATTATGATAAAGTTGGAATTTTACTCAATAACAGTCGCAATTTTACAAGAAAAACGGAACATTTGTGCAATATTATGATAAAAGTTGGAATTTTACTCAATAACAGTCGCAATTTTACAAGAAAAAGCTTAACATTTTGGCAATTTTATGAAGAAGTCACAATGTTATAGGAAAACTTTAAAATGTTGGCAATATTTTAATAATAACCGGAATTTTACTCTGCAAAATTATGACAAGAGTCATAATTTTATTTAAAAAATGTCACTATTTTACAAGAACAACAAAAACATTGGTAATATTGTGATAAAAGTCAGAATTTTATGACAAATGTTGCCATTTTGCATTACAAAGTAATAATTTTACATTAAAAAAGTAATAATTTCACGTGAAAATATTGCAATATCACAAAAACAGAAACAGAAACAATATGAGAAATTGTTCCCAATTTTATAAGAAAAAAGTCGACACATTCTGAGAAAAAGACTGCTTTTAGTAATTTAAAATTTTTTTAAACATTTTTGTTTGCAATTGGTTTTTAATCTTCATTATGTACTTCAAGTATTGCAGTATGTCTCTATATACATATTTATTTTATTTTTTGTATTAATTTTGGCCAAAGGGGGCCCATTTCAATTTCTCCCACACACTTGTTATTTCATATGTTGACCAGAGGGGGAGCACTTTTAAAAGCGACACACAGTCAATTTGAAAAATCCCTCCTTTTTGGGACCACCCTCATTTTGATAGATTTCACCAAATGAGACATTCTCTATTAGTTGCAATGGTTTTCCGTATTGGGACCATGATTTATGTCATCACTTGTTCACACCTCCTCATATGGAAAGTACTTTTCCTTGTTGATGTCTTAAGAAGGGTAGGAATACAAGAACACACACACACACACACACACACACACACACACACACACACACACACACACACACACACACACACACACACACACACACACACACACACACACACACACACACATTCTGGTATGTGTTACCTTTTTGAGACTGCTTTAGGACCACCCTTTCTAGATATATAAAGAAGTGTATTTACAACATCAATATTATATACATACTATGGAAACATCAAAAAGCTTGTTTTGAAAAATTAGTTGTAATTTCACAAGAAAAACTTGGAATTTTGGCAGTATTGTAATAAAAGCCGTAATTTTACAAGAAAAACTGAACATTTGTGCAATATTATGATAAAAGTTGGAATTTTACTCAATAACAGTCGCAATTTTACAAGAAAAACGGAACATTTGTGTATTATTATGATAAAAGTTGGAATTTTATTCAACAGTCGCAATTTTACAAGAACAAGCTTAACATTTTGGCAATTTTATGAATAGAGTCGTAATTTTACTCGACAGAAGTCACAATTTTATAGGAAAACTTTAAAATGTTGGCAATATTATAATAATAATCGGAATTTTACTCGGCAAAATTATGACAAAAGTCATAATTTTACTCAAAATATGTCACTATTTTACAAGAACAACAAAAAAGTTGGAAATATTGTGATAAGTCAGACTTTTATATTACAAATTTCGCATTAAAAAGTAATAATTTTACATAAGTAATAATTTCGCGGGAAAATATTGCAATATCAATAACAGAAACAGAAAAAACATGAGAAATTGTTCCCAATTTTATAAGAAAAAGGTCGACACATTGTGAAAAAAAGACTGCTTTTAGTAAAAACTTTTTTTTTATTTTAATTTGTTGTTTGTAATTGGTTTTTAATCATTATTTACTTCGTTATTACAGTATGTCTCTATATACATATTAATTTTATTTATTGTATTAATTTTGGCCAAAGGGGGGCGCATTTCAATTTTTTTACACACACTTGTTATTTCATATGTTGACCAAAGGGGGAGCACTTTTAAAAGCGACACACAGTCAATTTGAAAAATCCCTCCTTTTTGGGACCACTCTCATTTTGATAGATTTCACCAAATGAGACATTCTCTATTAGATGCAATGGTTTTCCGTATTGGGACCATGATTTATGTCCTAACTTATTCACACCTCCTCATATGGAAGGGAGTTTTCCTTGTTGATGTCTCAAGAAGGGTAGAAATACAACACACACACACACACACACACACACACACACACACACACACACACACACACACACACACACACACACACACACACACACACACACACACACACACACATTAGCGCTCCCTTTTGGATCACATCTGGTGTGAGATGACTTCCAAGTCAGGGTGCTGGGTTATCAGTCAACGCGGCAAAATTGGCTTCCACGCTAAAATCCATTAATTGCTGACATCATGGAGCATATGTTGACGACAGGAAACACGTGTTTCCACCTGCAGGAACAGGACATGGGGCAGAGACGCACACCTGGTCCACAGCAGCAAGACGTCATTAAAGATATGATTAATAACTAAGTGGACATCTGATGCAAAGCACGGTTATATGGCTGCCTAGACGGACTGCCTTTTCAATCAAAACATTCCCTTTCGTAGTCACATGAAAATAATCATATAACACCTAAGGCACTGAACACAAAGTGGTTAAAAAACATTCTAAATACTCTACTTTGTTGCCTGTCAATTAAACCACATGGTGGCGCTGTTATTGTGTGACTACTTTATGCTTTTCTACACCAAAATTCATCTATTTATTCAACCTCTTCAACATCTTCTTCCCTAGATTTTAGCGCGCTCTACCTTCCACATTTTTCATCCGATTCAAACCGTTCCAACTTCAAATTGTTCAGCCTATTTGGGAATCGGAGGCTTTCCCTTGAAAATTTCCCAAAATTCCCAGATTTTTCAGAATTCCAGGTTTTCCGGGACATTTTACCATTGAAAATGAATTGGCCATTTTTCCAAACTTTCACCATTTCCACATTTTTCAACCGATTCAAAGCATTCCGCCGTCAACACATTCCACCATTCTGAACATTCAAATTTTAATTTTTCCGAGTTCCAAAAAATTCCAGGATTTTCCAGAATTCCTGGTTTTCCAAAGCCCTATTTCCACCCTTTTTTCTGGCGACTACTCCGTCCACATTTTCCAACGCATTTAAACCGTTCCACCGTCAAAACATTCCTCTTAATCAGGACAAAAAAACATTGTTGTTTTTTGAACTGGAAAAATTCCCGGTTTTAACGAAATTCCAGGAATTCCGTAATACCATTTCTCAATTCAACATGTTACTACTTCAACATTTCTCGACCGATTTGAAAAATTCCAACACCAACCATTTCAACTCCTTTAGATCATAAAATTTTCCTAAAAAATCCCGCTTTTCCCGAAATTTCCAATTTTTTCTGAAATTCCAATTGAAATCGATGGGACATTTTTCAAAGTTCCACAATTCCCACATTTTTCATCTGATTCAAACTGTTCCAACTTCAAAATATTCAGCCTGTTTAGGAATTGTGTGATGTACTTCAACAATTATAAATACAATTCCCGGATTTCTCTTAATTCCTTTTTTTATTTTTTTATTTTTTTGCATTTTCCCTATTGAAAATGGAACATTTCCAAAAATTCCCAGATTTCTCAGAATTCCAGGTTATCCGGGACATTTTACCATTCAAAATGAATTGGCCATTTTTTCAAACTTTCACCACTTCCACATTTTTCAACCGATTAAAACCATTCCACCATCAACACATTCCACCACTCTGGAAATTCAAACTTTAATTTTTTCGAGTTCAAAAAAAATTCCAGGATTTTCCAGAATTCCTGGTTTTCCAAAGCCCTATTTCCACCCTTTTTTCTGGTGACTATTCCAACATTTTTTAACGCATTTCAATCGTTCCACCGTCAAAACATTCCTCTTAATTAGGATAAAAAACAAAGTTGTTTTTTGAACAGGAAAATTTCCCGGTTTTCCCAAAATTCCAGGAATTCCGTAATATAATTTTTCAATTCAACATGTTACTACTTCAACATTTTTCGACCTATTTGAAAAATTCCAACACCAACCATTTCAACTCATTCAGACCATTCAAGTTTTTTTTTACCATTTTCCAAAAAAAATCTCGCTTTTCCCGAAATTCCCAATTTTTTCTGAAATTCCAATTGAAATCAATGGGACATTTTTCAAAGTTCCACAATTCCTACATTTTTCATCTGATTCAAACTGTTCCAACTTCAAAATATTCAGCCTGTTCAGTAATTGTGTGCTCTACTTCAACAATTATAAATAAAATTCCCGGATTTCCCATAATTCTTTTTTTTTTTTTTTTTGCATTTTCCCCATTGAAAATGTAAAATTTCCAAAGATTCCCGGATTTCTCAGAATTCCAGGTTATCTGGGACATTTTACCATTCAAAATGAATTGGTCATTTTTTTCAAATTTTCACCATTTCCAAATTCAAAGCATTCCACCTTCAACACATCCCACCATTCTGGAAATTCAAATTTAAATTTTTCTGAGTTCCAAAAAATTCCATGATTTTCCAGAATTCCTGGTTTTCCAAAGCCCTATTTCCACCCTTTTTTCTGGCGACTACTCCAACATTTTTCAACGCATTTCAACCGTTCCACCGTCAAAACATTCCACTTAATCACGACTAAACTGGAAAATTTCCCGGTTTTCACGAAATTCCAGGAATTACGTAATACAATTTCTCAATTCAACATGTTACCACTTCAACATTTTTCGACCGATTTGAAAAATTCCAACACCAACCATTGTATACCTGAAAAATGTATTAACAATACTAGCATACATCCAGTAGCAAAATATGACACTGGTGTATACCTATAAAATGTGGTAAAAAAAAAAAAGCTAACTTACTAGCTAACTGGTAGCATTTGTCAAGTAACAAAATATATTACGCTGCGATGTATACCTGAAAAATGTATTAACAATACTAGCATACATCCAGTAGCAAAATATGACACTGGTGTATATCCCTCTAAAATTTGGTTTAAAAAAAGCTAACTTACTAGCTAACTGGTAGCATTTGTCAAGTAACAAAATATATTACGCTGCGATGTATACCTGAAAAATGTATTAACAATACTAGCATACATCCAGTAGAAAAATATAACACTGGCGTATACCTATAAAATGTGGTAAAAAAAAAAAGCTAACTTACTAGCTAACTGGTAGCATTTGTCAAGTAACAAAATATATTACGCTGCGATGTATACCTGAAAAATGTATTAACAAAACTAGCATACATCCAGGAGCAAAATATAACACTGGCGTATACCTATAAAATGTGGTAAAAAAAAAAGATAACTTACTAGCTAACTGGTAGTATTTGTCAAGTAGCAAAATATATTGCGCTGCGATGTATACCTGAAACATTTATTAACTATACTAGCATACATTAAGCACCAAAATATGACACTGGTGTATACCTATAAAATTTGGTAAAAGAAAAAAAGCTAACTTACTAGCATTAGCATGCTAACTGCTAGCATTTGTCAAGAAACAAAATATTCGACGCTGAGGTGTATACCTGCAAAATTTGCACCAAAAAAAAGCTTTAATGTTATGATTACAATGCTAACGATTGAGCCGCGGCTCGTTAAAAAAATAGTGGCCGCGCTTTGGACACGCTTACTTTTAGGGGACCGACAAGCCCATGTGTGTAAAATTTCAGCAAGATTTGTTGAATAACATGGCAAGCAAAATGTCTTTTTCGGAGAACGGGGTACTAATTATCCTTAAATAATTGAGCATTTGTCTAGTGCAAGGGTCGGCAACCCAAAATGTTGAAAGAGCCATAATGGACCAAAAATACAAAAACAAATCTGTCTGGATCCGCAATAATTAAAAGCCATATTACATACAGATAGTGTGTCATGGAATTAAGAGGACTTAAATGAAACTGAATGACCTCAAATATAGCTACAAATGAGGCATAACGATGCAATATGTACATATAGCTAGCCTAAATAGCCTGTTAGCATCGATTAGCTTGCAGTCATGCAGTGACCAAATATGTCTGATTAGCACTCCACACAAGTCAATAACATCAACAAAACTCACCTTTCATGCACAACCTTAAAAGTTTGGTGGACAAAATGAGACAGAAAAAGAAGTGGCATAAAACACGTCCTAGAAAGTCGGAGAAAGTTGTACATGTAAACAAACTACGGTTTACATGTAGGACCGCCAAAATTAGTAGGACAAAACGGCGCTCGCCAAATACTCGAATCAGTGAAGCATGTTTAATATAAACAGTGTGCTTTGTAACAATTAGGGAGGTTTGTGTCATGTTTGTCCTCCTACAGCAGGGGTCGGCAACCTTTACCAGTCAAAGAGCCATTTTGACCAGTTTCACAAATTATAGAAAACAATGGGAGCCGCAAAAATTTTTTGAAATTTTAAATGAAATAACACTGCATACAAAGTTTTTTTTTTGCTTTGTGCTATGTATAACCAGGGGTCTCAGACACACTGCCCACACCTTTATGTGGAATTTGAAAGCTGGTGAGGCACGCGGGTTTTAAATGAATGGCGCTTGTCAGCGTCATGCGTGCCGTGATGGTACAGCATATAGCACCCACTACAGTCAGCGTGCCTGATCAGCCACACGTTGTATGGGACTTCCGCTTAACACATGTAGGTAACAGCAAGGCATACTTGGTCAACAACCACACAGCTCACACTGACGGTGACGGTATACAAAAAAAACTTTAACACTCTTACTAATAATGCGCCACACTGTGAACCCACACCAAACAAGAATGACAAACAAATTTCGGGAGAACATCTGCACCGTAACACAACATAAACACAACAGGACAAATACCCAGAATCCCATGCAGCCCTAACTCTTCCGGGATACATTATACACCCCCGCTACCAAACCCCGCCCACCTCAACCGACGCACAGAGAGGGGGTGGGGGTGGGGTGGGTGGTGGGGTGGGGGGGTGTGGGGGGGGGGGGGGGTTGATGTGTGAGGGAGCAGGGTTGGGGTGGGGGCGGGGTTTGGTGGTAGCAGGGGTGTATAATGTAGCCCGGAAGAGTCAGGGCTGCATGGGATTCTGGGTGTTTGTTCTGTTGTGTTTATGTTGTGTTAAGGTGCAGATGTTCTCCCGAAATGTGTTTGTCATTCTTGTTTGGTTTTGGTTCAAAGTGTGGCGCATTATTAGTAAGAGTGTTAAAGTTGTTTTATATGACCACCGTCAGTGTAACCTGTGTGGCTGTTGACCAAGTATGCCTTGCTGTCACGTACGTGTGCAGGCTGAAGTTGTATATAGTATAACAAGTGTTGGACTGGCACTCTGTTAATACAGATTGTAGAGGGCACCAAATGTTGTACCATCATGACACGCCCTTATTATAGCCATAAGGGTGAAAATCGGTGAATTTTTTTTTTTTTTTTTTTTTTTTATGAAAAAAAAAAAAAATAAAAAAAAAAAAAATCGGTGAATATTAATCACAGGAGATTTCTGCGAGAGGCACTGAAATCCGGAAGTCTCACGGGAAAATTGGGGGGTTCAGCAAGTAAGCTGCTGAGCCGCATCAGAGTGATCAAAGAGCCGCATGCGGCTCCGGAGCCGCGGGTTGCCGACCCCTGTCCTATAGAAACCATATTAAAACAAAAATATATTTTTTCCCCCTCATCTTTTTCCATTTTTCATACATTTTTTGAAAAAGCTCCAGAGAGCCACCAGGGCGGCGCTAAAGAACCGCATGCGGCTCTAGAGCCGCATGCGGCTCTAGAGCCGCGGGTTGCCGACCCCTGGTCTAGTGATTATAAACATTGGAGCATATCTGTATGACATAGCATTTTGACAACAACCTGAAGGGGGCGCCACACCCACCATTTAGCTCTATTTACACATACTGGTAAAAAGTGAATAGTGTGTTGTTCCCCAAGTGGATCATTACAAGACTATTTATTATTTTGCACCAGTCATCCGATCATATTTTTTAATACTCAATTGAATTGTCCTGAAATGTTGCATACCAAAATGGCGTTCCGCCTTGGTGGGCCAGTGACATGTTGAAGTGACACACACACACACACGGGCCGTGGTGTGGTGTGAGGATGTGGGCCCACTGACAGATGGTCCACGCGCAGGGAAGCGGGAGATTACAAGTTGTCGCGCCGCCACGACACGGCGAGATGTTACGATGCAGGCGACCGCACGTCACACGGCGCCGGCGGAGGCTCCGAGGACACGGTGGGAGGGACACGGGCGGCGTCTATGCGAGCGCTATTTATTCATAAGTCTGAGAATTAAAAATTAAATGCTCATCATTCATTAACGGCGAGCGTTTGTCGTCGTTTGTGTTAACAAGAACCCTGGAGGACACTTAGCAGGCTGGATTGTGTAACCAGTCGCACAACAAATATGTCGCCTGTGGTTTGAGGCAGCCACTTCATTAGGTACACATTAGTGTATTCTAAATAAAGGGGACTACAAAAAATGGCATTATTGTATTTATTTTAACAAAAAATCTTAGGAGTGACGACATTGACATAGATTCCATCCGTTTATCTCCCATGTAACTATGCTTTTAATTTTTTACTAGCTTGCTCAAAGAGGGGCGTATTTTAGAAGTGTTGTACTAGTGATAAAGATCTTTTTAGAAGATCTCAAGGGGGAATTGTCGGAGGCAGATATTTACATATATCCGAATTTAAGTGTTACTTCTTTTTATTTCATAGTCATATTTGAAAACAGCTCGTGTTTTTCCATTTGTTCTCGTTCTGTTTGTCTGCAAGTAAACTGTGTGTGTTAACCTTGAAGCTTTGGAATGTAAGAAAGAGAGATAATGTGCATGTGTTTTGACTAGAGAGATTTAAGAGGGGAGATGGTTTTTGTTGGGATTATAGACCATCTTGGCGGCGCGATAGAATGTTCTATGCTGGACTGGTCTAAATGTATATATATATATCAGAATCAGAATCAGAATCAGCTTTATTGTCATTACGCAAGGTAACGAGATTGAGGCCATTCCATACAGTGCGATGTGTGCATGCTAGAAAAACAATGTGCAAATATATAAAAATTTTAAAAATGCAAAGCTTTGCAAATATATTACAAAATACCTATTCTGTCTCTGGTGGTTTTTCTACTCAGCTTTAAGTGTCGTAAAGAGCTTGGGAGCGACTTGTGACTTGAATTCCCTGGGAGGAACAACTGGTCCAGAACGCAACAGTACATTAAACATATGTTTCTTATTGCAAGTTTGTCCTTAAATAAAATAGTGAACATACTAGACAACTTGTTTTTTAGTCGTCCATCCATCCATCCATCCATCTTCTTCCGCTTACAGAGGTCGGGTCGCGGGGGCAGCAGCCTAAGCAGGGAAGCCCAGCCTTCCCTCTCCCCAGCCACTTCGTCCAGCTCTTCCCGGGGGATCCCGAGGCGTTCCCAGGCCAGCCGGGAGACATAGTCTTCCCAACGTGTCCTGGGTCTTCCCCGTGGCCTCCTACCGGTCGGACGTGCCCTAAACACCTCCCTAGGGAGGCGTTCGGGTGGCATCCTGACCAGATGCCCGAACCACCTCATCTGGCTCCTCTCGATGTGGAGGAGCAGCGGCTTTACTTTGAGCTCCCCCCGGATGGCAGAGTTTTTTAGTCGTTAGTAAACAAACTGCTGACATATGCAGTAACATATTGTGTCATTTATCATTCTATTATTTTGTCAACATTATTAAGGACAAGCTGTAAAAAATGGATTATTAATCTATTTGTTCATTTACTGTTAATATCTGCTGACTTTCTCTTTTAACATGTTCTATCTACACTTCTGTTAAAATGTAATAATCACTTATTTTTCTCTTCTTTGATACTTTACATTAGTTTTGGATGATACCACACATTTGGGTATCGATCCGATACCAAGTCGTTACAGGATCATACATTGGTCATATTCAAAGTCCTCATGTGTCCAGGGACGTATTTCCTGAGTTTATAAACATAATATACATTTTAAATAAACGAAAGAAGATATCGACGTAATCATAGTAGTATCGACTAGATACGCTCCTGTACTTGGTATCATTACAGTGGATGTCAGGTGTAGATCCACCAATGGCATTTGTTTACATTTTGACAACCCTAGGTATTGTCGGAGGCAGATATTTACATATATCCGAATTTAAGTGTTACTTCTTTTAATTCATAGTCATATTTGTAAACAGCTCGTGTTTTTCCATTTGTTCTCTTTCTGTTTGTCTGCAAGTAAACTGTGTGTGTTAACCTTGAAGCTTTGGAATGTTAGACAGAGAGATAATGGACATTTGTTTTGGCTAGAGGGACATGACTGCCAGGGACTTAAGAGGGGAGAGGGTTTTTCGGGGGGAGACCATCTTGGCGGCGCGATAGAATGTTCTATGCTGGACTGGTCTCAATGTATATATATATATATGCAAAGCTTTGCAAATATATTACAAAATACCTATTCTGTCTCTGGTGGCACTTACGCTTTATATGCGGTATAGCTCGGTTGGTAGAGCGGCCGTGCCAGCAACTTGAGGGTTCCAGGTTCGATCCCCGCTTCCGCCATCCCAGTCACTGCCGTTGTGTCCTTGGGCAAGACACTTTACCCATCTGCTCCCAGTGCCACCCACACTGGTTTAAATGTAACTTAGATATTGGGTTTCACTATGTAAAAGCGCTTTGAGTCACTAGAGAAAAGCGCTATACAAATAATAATTCACTTCACTTCACATGTCACTTTTAACAGCCACTGCGAGAAGGATAATGTGGTAATGTTGTGGTACGGTAGCTGTTTTCACAGACTGACATTTGTTTCGGATATTTTGGTTACGTTATGACGCAGGAAATGGAGTTTAATTTGGTTTGACTTTAGCCAGAACACAAAGCAAGCTAATGAGTGGGACAAATGTTGCTAAAACATTAGCATAGCTATGTTAGCTACACTGCTAACTTAGTATAGGACCGCAATACTAATGAATCATATTCGGTACTATACCGCCTCTAAAAAGTACCGGTCGTCGTCACATCGTGTCATTGCTGGTTTACGAGCATGTTCGGCAGCGCACAATCACGGACTACTTACAAGCAGACACAGTGTGTAGACAGAAAACGGAGAATGGACGCATTTTGGCTTAAAAAGTAAATATAAAGGTGAAGTCCTTCCGCAGTCTGCAGTGTTTTAGCTACTTCTAAATCACTAATCCTGGTCTCCATGGCGACAAATAAAGTACGTTTCTTACAAGTATCATCCCTGCAGGACGAGGAATAGCTAAACATGCTTCACTACAAACGCCATTGGTGGATCTACACCTGACGTCCACTGTAATGATACCAAGTACAGGAGCGTATCTAGTCGATACTACTATGACTACGTCGATATTTTTTGGCATCACAACATCTTTCGTTTTTTTTAAATGTATAATATGATTATAAACTCAGGAAATATGTCCGTGGACACGAGGACTTTGAATATGACCAATGTATGATCCTGTAACGACTTGGTATCGGACTGATACCCAAATTTTTGGTATCATCCAAAACTAATGCAAAGTATCCAAACAACAGAAGAATAAGTGATTTTTACATTTTAACAGAAGTGTAGAGAGAACATGTTAAAAGAGAAAGTAAGCAGATATTAACAGTAAATGAACAAGTAGATTAATAATTCATTTTTTACAGCTTGTCCTTAATAATTTTGACAAAATAATAGAATGGAAAATGACACAATATGTTACTGCATATGTCATGTCAGCAGCGAAATTAGGAGTCTTTGTTTGCTTACTTACTACTATACATGTCCGATAATATCAGACTGCCGATATTATCGGCCGATAAATGCTTTAAAATGTAATATCGGAAATTATCGGTATCGGTCTCAAAAAGTAAAAGTTAAGACTTTTTAAAACACTGCTGCCAATAAATCTTAAAAGGCACCGCCTTTGCGTGTCGGCCCAATCACATAATATCTACGGCTTTTCACACACACAAGTGAATGCAACTCATACTTGGTCAACAGCCATACAGGTCACACTGAGGGTGGCCGTGTAAACAACTTTAACACTGTTACAAATATGCGCCACACTGTGAACCCACACCAAACAAGAATGACAAACACATTTCGAGAGAACATCCGCACCGTAACACAACATAAACACAACAGAACAAATACCCAAAACCCCTTGCAGCACTAACTTTTCCGGGACGCTACAATATACACCCCTCACCTCAACCCCGCCCACCTCAACCTCCTCATGCTCTCTCAGGGAGAGCATGTCCCAAATTCCAAGCTGCTGTTTTGAGGCATGTTAAAAAAAAAATTCACTTTGTGACTTCAATAATAAATATGGCAGTGCCATGTTGGCATTTATTTTCCATAACTTGAGTTGATTTATTTTGGAAAACCTTGTTACATTGTTTAATGCATCCAGCGGGGCATCACAACACAATTAGGCATCATAATGTGTTAATTCCACGACTGTATATATCGGTATCGGTTGATATCGGAATCGGTAATTAAGAGTTGGACAATATCGGAATATCGGCAAAAAAGCCATTATCGGACATCTCTACTTACTACTAAAAGACACGTTGTCTTGTATGTTCACTATTTTATTTCAATACAAACTTGCAATAAGAAACATATGTTTAATGTACCCTAAGATTTTTTTGTTAAAATAAAGCCAATAATGACATTTTTTGTGGTGCCCTTTTTTTTTTTTAGAAAAGTATCGAAATACATTTTGGTATCGGGACAACACTGGTGATAACATTACGATCATATTCGAACAACAACTTCATCGTGCGACTGGATGTTAGTATATTTACTGAAGAAGATCAAAATGCTCAAACTTACATGATCTCCCTGGCCATGTTGCATTTGAAGATGTGTTGCGACGAGTGGGGAGTCTTGATCAGAATATGGCTTGCATCTAAAATCTCCGAAATAAGATACAACTGTCAGGGTTTGTCACATCAGGTCATGTCTTATTTTGAGTCTGTTGGCATTTTCCTGTTTGGGGATTTTAGTTCCTGTCTCACGCTCTTATTTTGGTGGTACTTCCTGTTTTGTGAGTTTACCTACAGCACCTCTCAGTTATTCCCCGCACTGGTTTTCGAAGTTCAACCAAGACTTTTTTAATTTGCGCAGCTGCTATCTTTAGTGTTGGGAGGACGTTGAGGGGATTAGACAACATAACAGGCTGCACATAATTCACGGGAAATCCTGACGGGTCTCATTCTCCATTCTTTTTGTTTTTCTATAGGAAAAGAAGCATAAACAAGAGAAAGCTGCAGCATACGACTCGTCGATTGCCATTTGAAGTTCCTTGGATTAAGATTCTGATTCGGCTGCGTATCTGGCAATCTCAGTCATGAAAGTAGGAGGAATTTGACCGTGTTTGCAGTACCATTTCTGGCCACATTACTACATATGGCATCTTTAAACAATAACAGTCCTTTAAAGGCCTACTGAAACCCACTACTACCGACCACACAGTCTGATAGTTTATATATCAATGATGAAATCTTAACATTGCAACACATGCCAATACGGCCAATACGACAATTTTAAATCTCGTGCAAAATATCCTGCTGAAAACGTCTCGGTATGATGACGCCTGTGCGTGACGTCACGGATTGTAGAGGACATTTTGGGACAGCATGGTGGCCAGCTATTAAGTCGTCTGTTTTCATCGCAAAATTTCACAGTATTCTGGACATCTGTGTTGGTGAATCTTTTGCAATTTGTTCAATGAACAATGGAGAGAGCAAAGAAGAAAGCTGTAGGTGGGAAGCGGTGTATTGCGGCAGGTGTTGTGCCGGATAACGCACCCCCGCCGTAGAATGCACCCCCTGACTGTTGTGCCGGATAACACAGCCGGTGTTTCATTGTTTACATTCCCGAAAGATGACAGTCAAGCTTTACCATTGGCCTGTGGAGAACTGGGACAACAGAGACTCTTACCAGGAGGACTTTGAGTTGGATAGGCAGACGCAATACTGTGAGTACGCATGCAGCTGCGGCTTCCAAACATTTGATCGCTTGCCCGTACGTGCGTGTCGCTATGTGCATGTCACGTACGTAACTTTGGGGACTTTGGGGAAATATATGTGCTGTATGAACTTTGGGGAGGTGAACGGTACTTTGGGCTGTGGGATTGAGTGTGTTGTGCAGGTGTTTGAGTTGTATTGGCGGGTTATATGGACGGGAGGGGGGAGGTGTTTGTTATGCGGGATTAATTTGTGGCATATTAAATATAAGCCTGGTTGTGTTGTGGCTAATAGAGTATATATATGTCTTGTGTTTATTTACTGTTTTAGTCATTCCCAGCTGAATATCAGGTCCCACCCGCCTCTCACAGCATCTTCCCTATCTGAATCGCTCCCACTGCGCTCTAGTCCTTCACTCTCACTTCCCTCATCCACAAATCTTTCATCCTCGCTCAAATTAATGGGGAAATCGTCGCTTTCTCGGTCCGAATCGCTCTCGCTGCTGGTGGCCATGATTGTAAACAATGTGCAGATGTGATGGAGCTCCACAACCTGTGACGTCACGCGCATATCGTCTGCTACTTCCGGTACAGGCAAGGCTTTTTTATCAGCGACCAAAAGTTGCGAACTTTATCGTCGATGTTCTCTACTAAATCCTTTCGGCAAAAATATGGCAATATCGCGAAATGATCAAGTATGACACATAGAATGGACCTGCTATCCCCGTTTCAATAGAAAATCGCATTTCAGTAGGCCTTTAATTTATTTGTATTGTTCGGGGAAAGTTTGGACACCTCAAGTGAAATTAGTTAACATTGGTAGCCATGAAAAACACAAACCTATTTATTATGAACCATCTGGAAATGGACTTATGCTTCCATTGTTCTGTACGCAGCACCTTGCTGGGGAAAGTTTGGACACCCCTGGTCCAAACGGTGGTGCAGGAGGCCATGATCGGGGGGGGGATATGACGCTACTCACACTACTGCAATTTACTGCAGTCCATTTGTAGCCAGCGGGCTCCACGGGGAGAGAAAGGGCAGACTTTATAGCTGGTACACAGTGCAGAAAAACACCTTGCTGTTGCCTTAGCAAAGCTTGTAAATCAAACATTTTGCAGCGGGACGACTTGGAAAATAATAGGCGAATGAATCAACATGAAGAGATATTAAAAACACTCCAAATAGGACGCTCCGACATAAAGTATGTGGAAATTGTTCTTATCGTAACAAAGCTTGCACATGTTAATAGTTGAGTTTGCTCCGAATGTGTTAAGCAAAGTTACGTTGACATGCATCACATGTTTGAAGCCGAGCTCATTTAATTGTATTATGTATATTCACGTCCCTTCATTTGAATACAATCGACGAGTCGTATGCTGTAGCTTTCTCTTGTTTATGCTTCTTGCAAGATGGTTTACTGAGTAAATATGCAACATTTTTGTAATGTTGATTAGCCAAATGTATTTGTAAAGTTACGCAGCAATATTTTCATCGGGAGTCGGGACAGATTGTTGGCATTACCCTGCTAAAATGTGTAGTTTGATGGCACGGACCAGCATCAAAATAATAATAATATGTAATATATTATATATCGCATAGGTCTACTTTAATGGAAAGCCAAGGCCAACGGTAAAATTTCTACCACATTTCTTTCAGCATAACCCCATTCTCTTCCATGTACACACATCACCATCTTTCAGTGCAGAGTGCGATTCTATGAGCTAACCCACGTTACGCAAAAACCACGTTACACATACCGTATTTTCCGCACTATAAGGCGCACCTAAAAACCACAAATTTTCTCAAAAGCTAACAGTGCGCCTTATAACCCGGTGCGCTTTATTACGATTCATTTTCATAAAGTTTCGATCTCGCAACTTCGGTAAACAGCCGCCATCTTTTTTCCCGGTAGAACAGGAAGCGCTTCTTCTTCTACGCAAGCAACCGCCAAGGTAAGCACCCGCCCCCATAGAACAGGAAGCGCTACCGCCCGCCCCCGGAAGAAAAAGAAGCGCGCGGATATTTCGTTTCATTTCCTTTGTGTGTTTACATCTGTAAAGACCAGACTACAAAATGGCTCCTACTAAGCGACACGCTTATAACGCAGAATTTAAACTTAAGGCAATAAGTCATGCCGAAGAACACGGAAATAGAGCAGCAGCAAGAGAATATAACATAAATGAATCAATGGTGCGTACGTGGAGGAAGCAAGAAGATGACCTGCGCCAGGTAAAGAAGACAAAACAGAGTTTCCGAGGGAACAAAGCAAGATGGCAACAGTTGGAGGACGAACTCGAACAGTGGGTTGTTGAGCAGAGAGCAGCAAGCAGAAGTGTCAGCACCATCACTATTCGAATGAAGGCAACAACGCTAGCAAGCGAACTTCACCTGGATGATTTTAAAGGTGGTGCTTCTTGGTGTTTCCGGTTTATGAAAAGACGCAATCTCTCCATCCGCACACGGACCACTATTTCACAGCAACTGCCTAACGACTTTAAAGAAAAGCTGGCTACTTTCCGTGCATATTGTAAAAACAAGATAGCGGAAAAAAAGATCCGGCCAGAGAACATTATCAACATGGACGAGGTTCCACTGACTTTTGATATTCCTGTGAACCGCACTGTTGATACAACGGGAGCACGTACGGTGAATATTCGCACCACAGGGAATGAGAAGTCGTCCTTCACTGTGGTTCTAGCTTGCCATGCTAATGGCCAGAAACTTCCTCCCATGGTGATATTCAAAAGGAAGACCTTGCCAAAAGAGACCTTTCCAGCCGGCGTCATCATAAAAGCTAACTCGAAGGGATGGATGGATGAAGAAAAGATGAGCGAGTGGTTAAGGGAAGTTTACGCGAAGAGGCCGGGTGGCTTTTTTCACGCAGCTCCGTCCATGTTGATATACGACTCTATGCGCGCCCACATCACAGATGGTGTCAAAAAACAAGTGAAGCACACAAATACAACACTCGCCGTCATTCCGGGTGGATTAACCAAAGAACTCCAACCGCTGGATATTGGTGTCAACAGGGCATTCAAATCACGACTGCGAACGGCGTGGGAACAATGGATGACCGAAGGCGAACACACCTTCACTAAGACGGGCAGACAGCGCCGGACGACATACGCCAACATTTGCCAGTGGATCGTAAATGCCTGGGCAGATATTTCGGTCACAACTGTGGTCCGAGCTTTCCGGAAGGCAGGATTCACAGAACTACTGGACAACAACAGCGACACTGACTCCGATGACTTCGAAGAGACGGAGCCGGCCATTTTGGAACCCACGCTTGCGCAACTTTTCAATTCGGACACCGAAGACGAAGAATTCGAAGGATTTACCGGTACGAATGAAGAATAACTTCAGAAAGTGAGCGCTATGTTTATTTTGTGTGTTGTGACATTAACGTTCGAGCAACATTATGTTGCTATTGCTCTACACCATTTTGAATTTTACTATGTTTGTGATTGCACATTTGTACATTTTGGGACAGAGTTGTTAGAACGCTGGTTTTCAATATATTATTAAAGTTTGACTGAACTATCTGACTGTTTTTTTGACATTCACTTTAGCGCAGCGTAGGCGCGGCTTATAGTCCGGGGCGGCTTATTGGTGGACAAAGTTATGAAATATGTAATTCATTGAAGGTGCGGCTAATAATCCGGTGCGCCTTATAGTGCGGAAAATACGGTAAATCATATAGCCTACGACCATGTTAATTCCATACTTGCCAACCCTCCCGATTTTACCGGGAGACTCCCGAATTTCAGTGCCCCTCCCGAAAATCTCTCGGGGCAACCATTCTCCCGAATTTCTCCCGATTTCCACCCGGACAACAATATTGGGGGCGTGCCTTAGAGGCACTGCCTTTAGCGTCCTCTCTCACCTGAAAAGGAGACTATTATATATGTCTCCGTTATCCATAGGTTTATCTATAACCCATAAAGTAGGCAGGCACGGAGCTATTTCTCAGCGTGTGTTTATTCCAGCCGGCACGTTAATACACTGACACACAACATCGGGATTCCCATCATGCATTGCTTCAAAACTACAGCAAGTAGTAATGTCCAAAAAGGTAACAGAGACGAAGCAGAAGAACGAAGAAGAGACATGGCGACGACGAGTAAGAAGAAGAAGAAGAAGACCTCAACGGCGGAGTGGACGGATGATGGTTGCATAAAAGCACAAAGGCGGAAGAAGGCTGCAGCAAAGATTGGCCCCCAGTTGTCTTGGTCTCCATGCCATTGGACCCTGGCCTTCTCTTTGCCAAGGACAGTGTGGTGGCTGTCTGTGCGCCAGTCTCCCCACTTTAAAAGATTCCACGCACAGGCGTTCTCCTGAAGGTAATCCCACCAACAGGAGGACAATCATATTCGTTTCGAGTGATCGCAGACGATAGTTTGCATCACAAATGTCCATTTCCATTTATTACTATTCATTCATTCATTCATTCATTTTCTACCGCTTATTCCCTTTGGGGTCGCGGGGGGCGCTGGAGCCTATTACTAGTAATGACAAAACGTAAATGCCTGACTTAACCTATCAAGGAGGAAATTCGCATCCCCGATTACGAATCCTCGTTTTGTTCCTGGCTTTGTCATGAATAAGTTGAGAATCATAACGACGCCTTTTAGATTTACTAAGGTCTGACATGTTTAGTAACTTTACCAGGGGCAGTAGCTAGACGAAGAGGCAACCTGGATGTGACACACTCACTGACTTTCTAATTGGTCAAACGGTGGAGGGCGGGACATCAAAATGAAAACAATAATATTTCGGGGCTGTAAATCTAATTTTGAAATTACCATATGCCGACATTCTCTCTAGAGCAGTGGTTCTTAACCTGGGTTTGATCGAACCCTAAGGGTTCGGTGAGTACCGGTAGGCCTCAGGGGTTCGGCAGAGCCTCCGCCGCGGAGGTCACACACCGGACTCATGTAAATAAAAACTTCTCCCTATCGGCGTATTATGGATACGTCCTGGGCATGACGTTAAAGTGCATCCGGCAGTTGAGGCTCCTCTATGGGGTCTTGGGGCACTAGGAGGTTAATCCCTTTACTACTATTACCCCAGGTGGCCCTTGGCAATATTTACAGCTAGAATTCACCATGTCAAGTATTTCATATATATATATATATATATATATATATATATATATATATATATATATATATACTGTGTGTATATATATATATATATATATATAATTCACTGAAAGTGAAGTATTTTCTTATATATATATATATATATATATATATATATATGTATGTGTGGGAAAAAAAATCACAAGACTACTTCATCTCTACAGGCCTGTTTCATGAGGGGTTCCCTCAATCATCAGGAAATTTCTCCTGATGATTGAGGGAACCACATACATATATTGCGCTCTACCACGGTATCGAGCACTATTTTTTGGATAACCTTATTACGAGATATATATATATATATATATATATATATATATATATATATATATCAAGAGGGACAGAGACAGCGCACAGTGCATGAGGATCACATGTTACCATGGCGAGAAAACATGGAGAGACTGGAATGTAACAGAGTGATCTATGTTTGTCTGTTGCCATCTCCTGGTGAATGTTGGCTATAACGTACTGGGGTTACTTTTTGGTTGGCCAACGATTTACGTGGTGTTGCGCACCTGACGTCAAGTGTGTGAGTCTGTTCTGAAGTCTACAGTAAAGAGACGTACTTCATCCCCTTGCCTGTTTATTGCCTCCAACTCAATATATTACAACAATATTGCTCCATGCAGACCCTCCAGGTCCGCATGGAGCTGGAGGGGACGTGGCCTCCAGGTCCGCCTGAATTTCGGGAGATTTTCGGGAGAAAATGTGTCCCGGGAGGTTTTCGGGAGAGGCGCTGAATTTCGGGAGTCTCCCGGAAAATCCGGGAGGGTTGGCAAGTATGCACCTTTGTCAAGTACATAACTCCACATGTGTTCATTCATAGTTATGATGCTTCAGTGACAATCTACAATGTAAATAGTCATGAAAATAAAGAAAACGCATAGAATGAGGAGAAGGTGTGTACAAACGTTTGGCTTTTGATTCCAAATATTACATCGTTTAATATGTCACGAAAGCAAGCCCTTACTTTATGCAAATATTTTTTACTCCACAGCCTTTGGTCAAATGACAAACATACCCGTGTGAACACGAAAATAACCGCACCAAAGTGCAAACCAAGATTTTTTATCTTGATTAAATATGCTTTCAAAAAATTCTGGAACACCTCATTGTTGTTTTTCACTAAGTTTCACTAGTTGATAGACATTCAACAGCCTGACAGTGTGACTGTTATGCCGGTCAAGAATATATCTCAGCCATCTTCCACTCGGGTGTATTTTTAGCATCTTTTTTGTACGAGTACAATGGTAGCGCTGACGGCCGCGGGGACTACGGCGGACAGACGCCCACTCTGGGCGACAAGTAACATTCAAGCAAATAAAAGCGTCATTTTGCGACGACTCCCGGGGGCCATCTGATTGGACGCCTCACATTAGATGTGACGCTGCCAATCAAGAGAGCTTCTGTGGACGGAGGCTGCAAGGAAAAGGAAAACTTTAAATCGCAGGAGCTGGTGTTTGACAGCAAAGAGTGGGCAGGGCATTTCATTCCGCTCTCAGAATAAAGATTTAAAAAATGCCTACTCCTTTTTGGGGCTTTTTCTTTCCCGCAAGAACTTGTCATATGAAGCAAAAAGTTATAACAGCTTAAAAAAAAGAAGCCGATTGCGTAAGAAAATTGTTGGCTGGCACGTCTCACTTGTGACATGTTAAGAGCTCGCCACTTTCCTTTTGCCTTTTTCTGTGTCGGGTGTGCTTCCATTTCTTAGCAGCAGCCATTAGAGAACCGCCTGACTCCCACACAGCCTTTAATTAAGTGTTGACAACGTGTACGCTCACCAGCCACAACATTAAGTACATCGCACACTCTAATCTGTTCATAATAATATATTCATTTTTGTGGCGCTAAACTGCAACTTACTTTTTCCAATATTTTGATCAGCTCATTTGGCTTCACGAGAGGCACATTGAATAAACAGATAAACTGATAGACCGACCGACCAAACAGAAAAACAAACACACCGATTTCCTGACAGACAGACCTTGGAAGGACCGACAGACCAACCGACAGATAGACCAGACCAACTGATAAACAGACAGGCTGATTGACAGATAGACTGGCAGTCCAACCAATAAACTGACATACCAACTGATAAACCAACAGAATTATTGACGTATAGATTGATGGATGTCCGACAGATAAAAGACAGACCGACATAAACCGACAGACTGATTTGATGGATAAAAGTTAAAGTTAAAGTTAAAGTACCAATGATTGTCACACACACACTAGGTGTGGCAAAATAATTCTCTGCATTTGACCCATAGACGGAGAGACAGACCGACCGACAGATAAATTGACAGACCAACCAATAAAACGACCGATTAACAGACAGGTCGAGCAACCAAAAGATAAACCAGCAGATTGATTGATAGATATAGATAGATGGATAGACAATCTGACTGACCGACAAATAAACTTATAGGCCGAGTGACCGACAGATAAAACGAAAGACCAACCGACCGACCGACCGACAGACAGAGCGACAGCCAAATAAACCAACAGACCGATTGACTGAAAGATCGATGGAAAGGATAAACCAACAGACCAACCAACAGATAGACAGAGCGACCAACAGACAGCAGACAGACCAACAGACTGATCAACAGATAAACTGACATACCAACTGATAAACCAACAGAATGATTCACGGATAGATTGATGGATAGACCGACAAATAAAAAGACAGACCGACATATAAACCGACAGACTGATTTGATAGATAGACCGAGAGACAGACCGACCGACAGATAAATTGACAGACCAACCAATAAAACGACCGATTAACAGACAGGTCGAGCGACCAAAAGATAAGCCGGCAGATTGATTGATAGATATAGATAGATGGACAGACAATCTGACTGACCGACAAATAAACTAACAGGCCGAGTGACCGACAGATAAAACGAAAGACCAACCGACCGATAGACAGAGCGACCAACAGACAGCAGACAGACCAACAGACTGATCAACAGATAAACTGACATACCAACTGATAAACCAACAGAATGATTCACGGATAGATTAATGGATAGACCGACAAATAAAAAGACAGACCGACGTATAAACCGACAGACTGATTGATAGCTAGACCAAGAGACAAACTGACCGACAGATACATTGATAGACCAACCAATAAAACAACAACCAGATTAACAGACAGGTCGACCGACTAAAAGATAAACCGGTAGATTGATTGATAGATAAAGATAAATGGACACACAGTCTGACTGACCGACAAATTAACAGGCCGAGTGACCGACAGATAAAACGAAAGACCAACCGACCGACAGAGCGATGGCCAAATAAACCAATAGACCGATTGACTGAAAGATCAATGGAAATGATAAACCAACAGACCAACCAACAGATAGACAGAGCGGCCAACAGACAGCAGACAGACCAACGGACTGATTGACAGATAAAACTGACATACCAACTGATAAACTAACAGAATGATTGACGGATAGATTGATGGATAGACCGACCAAGAGACAAACCGTCCGACAGATAAATTGACAGACCAACCAATAAAACGACAACCAGATAAACAGTCAGGTCGACCGACTAAAAGATAAATCGGAAGTTTGATTGATAGATATGGATAGATGGACAGACAGTCTGACTGACAGACAAATAAACTAACAGGCTGAGTGACCGACAGATAAAACGAAAGACCAACCGACCAACCGACCGACAGAGCGACGGCCCAATAAACCAACAGACCGATTGACTGACAGATCGATAGAAAGGATAAACCAACAGACTGATCGACAGATAAACCAACAGACCATTTGACGGACAGATCGACCGAACAGATAAACCGACAGGCCAAGTGACCGACAGATGAAATGATAGACCAAACGACGGACCAACTGACAAACAGACAGACCGACAACCAGATAAACCAACCGACGGGCAGAAAGATAGAGCGACCAACAGACAGCAGATGGACAAACAGACCGACCGATAAACCAGCAGACCGGTTAGATAGACCGAAAAGATAAACCGACATAAATCAACAGACTGATTGACAGATATATAGATTTACGGACAGACCGACGAGGGTCTGATAGATTTACCGACAGGCGGACTGGATGACCGACAGACAGAAAATCCACCTTTTCAATTTCCTAAAACCACAAACTGGATGTCAAAGTTCTAAAGGATTCCATGTACATCTGCAACAGTGCATGCATTATTGTCAATACTCTTGTGTTCTGTGTGAAAAGTAGCTAAATGCCAGATCTACTGTGACAGTATCATGGCTTTGGAGGTAATATCCGAGACGTAACAACAGCGGGACGCGGCCTGTGTGAAAGGGAACAGCGGAAAGCAGGCACTGGCTGCGAAATGCTGTAGAGGAAGGGCTCTGATGCTCCTATTTTGCAACATTTTTGAGTGAAAGAGGCTACAACATTACAAGATACCACTTGTGCCCCCGCTGCACATTTTTAACACAAACACTGTCAAACACGATATGTGTCAAAAAGCTGCTGCGGCTACACATACACACACACACACAAACACACAATCGAGAGACAGCGTGGCTCAGTTGCTAGAGCGGCCGTGCCAGCAATTTGAGGGTTCCAGGATCGATTCCAGCGTCCACCATCCTGGTCACTGCAAGACACTTCACCCTTGCTCCAAGTGTCACCCACACTGGTTTAAATGTAGCTTAAAATGTAGATAATGGCTTTCACTATGTAAGGCATTTTGAGTTTCTAGAGAAAAAAAGCGCAATATAAATAATATAAATAATATAACTCCCTTACACACACGGTTCACTCCTCAAATCCACACAAATATCAGCCGCTAACTTTTGATCGAGAACTCATGTTGCTACTATTTTATCAGTAGTGTTTACAACAAGTGGGCAGGGTCACGTTCTCATGTAGAAAGTGTGTGTGTGTTCTTGTATTTCTACCCTTCTTGAGACATCAACAAGGAAAAGTACCTTCCATGTGAGGACCGGTGAACAAGTTAGGACCGAAATCATGGTCCTGATACGGAAAACCATTGCATCTAATAGAGAGCCAAATACTAGAGTCCGTGAACATTGCTCCAAAGTCAGGATTTTTTGTTGATTGAATGTGCGTACAAAAGTAAACATTGACAGGTGCAAAGGCAGCAGTATATGATAAAACAAGACGGCAGCTAAAGAAGGACTTCCCTATTCATCCCTGAAAAAACCCGCCAGGTGAACAGCTGATTTGAAGACTTCCGGTGTTGACGTAAGACAACCCGCGTTCCATATGTGACCATAGGATGAACAAATACACTACGGTACTAAGACTATAGTTACTACAGTTAGCTTCTATAGCTGGGTTGCTGAAAATGCGGCACAGGGGCCATCTGTGGTCCCTGACTCGTTTGTCATCGGCCTTAAACACATTACAAAAAACAAAAAATAGAGATTTTAATTTGCACCCCTGGTGGTGAAATCTGTCAAAATTAGGGTGGTCCCAAAAAGGAGGAATTTTTCAAATTGACTGTGTGTCGGTTTTAAAAGTGCTCCCCCTCTGGTCAACATATGAAATAACGAGTGTGTGGAACAAATTTAAATGCGCCCCCTTTGGCCAAAATTAATTAAAAAAAATAAAATAAATATGAATATAGAGACATACTGTAATAACTTGAAGTACATAATGAAGATTAAAAACCAATTACAAACAAAAAATTCTAAATTTTTTTACAATTTACTAAAAGCAGTCTTTTTCTCACAATGTGTCGACTTTTTTCGTATAAAATTAGGAACAATTTCTCATATTCTTTCTGTTTCTGTAATATTGCAATATTTTCCCGTGAAATTATTACTTTTTATGTAAATTTATTACTTTTTAATGCAACATGGCCACATTTGTCATATAAAATTCTGACTTTTATCACAATATTGCCAATTTTTTTGTTGTTCTTATAAAATAGTGACATGTTTTAAATGAAATGATGACTCGTCATAATTTTGCCGAGTGAAATTCCGATTATTATTAAAATATTGCCAAAATTGGAAAGTTTCTCATAAAATTGTGACTTCTGTCGAGTAAAATTACGACTCTTTTCATAAAAATGACAAAACTTTAAGCTTTTCTTATAAAATTGCGACTGTTATTGAGTATAATTCCAACTTTTATCATAATATTGCACAAAAGCTCAGTTCTTCTTGTAAAACTTTGACTTACGTTGAGTAAAATTACGACTTTTATTATAATACTGCCAAAATCCAAAATGTTTCTTGTGAAATTGTTACCTTTTTCTTGTGAAATTCCAACACGCTTTTTTGTATTTGCATAGTATGTATATATTATTAATGTTGTAAATACAAATCTTTATATATCTAGAAAGGGTAGTATTAAATACAAAAATATGTGTGTGTGTGTGTGTGTGTGTGTGTGTGTGTGTGTGTGTGTGTGTGTGTGTGTGTGTGTGTGTGTGTGTGTGTGTGTGTGTGTGTGTGTGTGTGTGTGTGTGTGTGTTCTTGTATTTCTACCCTTCTTGAGACTTCAACAAGGAAAATGATCTTTCATATGAGGAGGTGTGAACAAGTTAGGACATAAATCATGGTCCCAATACGGAAAACCATTGCATCTAATAAAGAATGTCTCATTTGCACCCCTGGTGGTGAAATCTATCAAAATTAGGGTGGTCCCAAAAAAAACTAAAAACTGTCTCGGTTCTAAAAGTGCTCCCCTTCTGGCCAACATATGTAATAACAAGTGTGATTAGCCAAAACAAAAAATTAAAAAATTAAAAAATGATCTAAAATCAGCCTTTTTCTCACGTATCGACTATAGGAACAATTTCTCATATTCTGTTTCTGTAATATTTTCTCGTAAAATTATTACTTTTTAATGTAAAATTATTACTTTTTAATGCAAAATGGTGACATTTGTCATATAAACTTCGGACTTGTATCACAATATTGCCAATTGTTTTGTTGTTCTTGTAAAATAGTGACATTTTTTGAGTAAAATTATGACTCTTTTCATAAAATTGCCAAAAAAGTGCCAACATTTAAAGCTTTCCTTGTAAAATTGCGACTCTTATTGAGTAAAATTCCAACTTTTATCACAATATTGCACAAATGTTGAGTTTTTCTTGTAAAATTTCAACTTCTGTTGAGTAAAATTACGGCTTTTTTTACAATACTGCCAAAATTCCAAGTTTTTCCTTGTGAAATTACAACTAATTTTTCACAACAAGCTTTTTGATGTTTGCATAGTATGTATATATTATTGATGTTGTAAATACACTTCTTTATATATCTAGAAAGGCTGGTCCTAAAGAGGTCTCAAGAAGGTAACACATACAAGAATGTGTGTGTGTGTGTGTGTGTGTGTGTGTGTGTGTGTGTGTGTGTGTGTGTGTGTGTTCTTGTATTTCTACCCTTCTTGAGACATCAACAAGGAAAAGTACCTTCCAAATGAGGACCGGTGAACAAGTGATGACATAAATCATGGTCCCAATACGGAAAACCATTGCATCTAATAGAGAATGTCTCATTTGGTGAAATCTATCAAAATGAGAGTGGTCCCAAAAAGGAGGGATTTTTCAAATTGACTGTGTGTCGCTTTTAAAAGTGCTCCCCCTCTGGTCAACATATGTAATAACAAGTTTGTGTAAGAAATTGAAATGCGCCCCCCTTTGGCCAAAATTAATACAAAAATTAAATAAAATATGTATATAGAGACATACTGTAATAAATTGAAGTATATAATGAAGATTAAAAAACAATTACAAACAAAAAAATTAAAAGAAATTTATAATTTACTAAAAGCAGTCTTTTTCTCACAATGTGTCGACTTTTTTCTTAAAAAATTAGGAAAAATGTCTCATATTCTTTCGGTTTCTGTAATATTGCAATATTTTCCCATGAAATTATTACTTTTTTATGTAAAATTATTACTTTTTAATGCAAAATGGCCACATTTGTCATATAAAATTCTGACTTTTATCACAATATTGCCAATTTTTTTGTTGTTCTTATAAAATAGTGACATGTTTTAAATTAAATTATGACTCTTGTCATTTTTCAGATTATTATTAAAATATTGCCAAAATTTGAAAGTTTTCTTATAAAATTGTGACTTCTGTCGAGTAAAATTACGTCTATTTTCATAAAATTGCCACAATTTAAAGTTTTGTCTTGTAAAATTGCGACTGTTAGTGCGTAAAAAAATTCCAACTTTTATCATAATATTGCACAAATATTCAGTTTTTCTTGTAAAACTTTGACTTGCGTTGAGTCAAATTACAACTTTTATTATAATACTGCCAAAATTCTATGTTTTTCTTGTGAAATTGGGACCTTTTTCTTGTGAAATTCTAACAAGCTTTTTTGTATTTGCATAGTATGTACATATTATTAATGTTGTAAATACACATCTTTATATATCTAGAAAGAGTGGTCCTAAAGAGGTAGGCATTTTTCGGAGGTCTCAAGAAGGTAACAAATACAAGAATGTGTGCGTGTGTGTGTGTGTGTGTGTGTGTGTGTGTGTGTGTGTGTGTGTGTGTGTGTGTGTGTGTGTGTGTGTGTGTGTGTGTGTTCTGACATTTATCCCAAAAGTAGCTACAAGTGAGGCCTGATTTGATGCCGGTTTATAAATGATGGCATAAACTCTGATGGCTAATTAACTGTAACGACAACTCAACAGGGTCAAGTCGGGAACAATTGGGCATCTCCGACACACACACACACACACACACACACACACACACACACACACACACACACACACACACACACACACACACACACACACACACACACACACACACACACACACACACACACACACACACACTTGAGTGCTCACACACACAAACATAGATCCTAATTGGAGTGTGCTGAAAGGGAAGACACAAGAGTGTGTGTGTGTGGGGGAATAGGTGTTGGCCTCCATTGACTCAAACCCCAGCGGGCTAATGAGAACACTCAAACACCAGCGCGCGGCGGTGGCGCCAGACATGACTGTCACATCGGCGCCCGCTTACTCCTCATTGCAGGAATCTTTAATGAGAAGAGAGGTCTGTTTCCGTGTGCTTAAAAACAAACACACACCTAGGTAAACACACACACACACGTGGTACAGGGCGGTGTTGGTGGTCTTTCGGAACTGAGTCACGGTGTAGGAAGGAGGGGCACCCAGATACCGGCTGACATCGCCATGGAAACAGGCGGGTTGGCTACAGACACTTCATTAGGGACTCAAACAAATAGCCATCCTTAAATATTTAGGTTGGTTTTTTTGGACATTGAACCCTTTTCACTGTAATGAAGATTAGCATTGCATCGTGTGACACTTCATTAGGCACACCTGCAACCAGATTTGTATGAGAAATTAACAGCTTATCTCGGACGACGGTCAGCAACACACGGCTCTTTAAAACCGCCCTGGAGCATTTTTAAAAAAGGATTGAAAATGGAAACATTTTTATGTTTTCGTATGTTTTTTGATAAGCGGCAAACATGACACGAAACTTCCCAATTGTTAGAAAGCCCACTGTTTCATATGTTTGTTTGCATGCTTCACTGACTATTTGGTGAACATTGTTTTGTCCTGCTAATATCGGCGGTTCTTGAACTCACCATAGTGTGGACTGTGACGCAACAGTTTGTTTGCATGTGAAATCTTCCACTCCTCTGGCTCATTTTGTCCACCAAAAGTTTTATACTGTGCGTGAATGAGCTTTGTTGATGTTATGCTAATCAGGCATATTTGGTCAGTACATGACTGCAAGCTAATCAATGCTAACATGCTATTTGAGCTAGCTGTATGTACATATTGCATCATTATTCCTCATTTGTAGGTATATTTGAGCTCATTTAATATCCATTACTTGTATCCTATTTGTATATAATTTGGTTTTGCATGTCTCATGTCGATAAATGTGTTAAAATGTAATATCGGAAATTATCGGTATCGGTTTATTTATTATCAGTATCGTTTTTTTATTTTTTTTATTTTTTATTAAATCATACTTGCCAACCTTGAGACCTCCGATTTCGGGAGGTGGGTGGGTGGTAGGCGTGGTCTGGGGTGGGGCGGGGGCGTGGTCGGGGCGGGGTTGGGGGCGTGGTTAAGAGGGGAGGAGTATATTTACTGCTAGAATTCACCAAGTCAAGTATTTCATATATATATATATATATATATATATATATATATATATATATATATATTCCGCCCGATTGTAGCTGAGATAGGCTCCAGCGACCCCAAAGGGAATAAGCGGTAGAAAATGGATGGATGGATGGATAACAAATACTTGACTTTCAGTGAATTCTAGCCATATATATATATATATATATATATATATATATATATATATGTATATATATATATATATATAAATAAGAGAAATACTTGAATTTCAGTGTTCATTTATATACACATATACACACACATAACACTCATCTACTCATTGTTAAGTTAAGGGTTGAATTGTCCATCCTTGTTCTATTCTCTGTCACTATTTTTCTAACCATGCTGAACACCCTCTCTGATGGTGCATTCTGCTTCGTCTCCTTGTTGTGTGCGCAGTTGTGCACTGCACTCTCTTAAAGCCCTAGATGTTATTGTCACATATGCATGTACAGTAGATGGCAGTATTGTCCTGTTCAAGAGTATCACAACATTGCTGTTTACGGCAGACGAACTGCTTTACGGTAGACAAAAACGTGACTGCTGTTGTTGTGTGTTGTTGCCGCGCTGGGAGGACGTTAATGAAACTGCCTAACAATAAACCCACATAAGAAACCAAGAACTCGCCCTCCATCATTCTACAGTTATAACGTGATTGGGCAGGCATGCTGTTTATATTGTGGGAAAGCGGACATGAAAACAGGCTGTCGACACGTCACTCAGGAATTTCGGGAGAAAATTTGTCCCGGGAGGTTTTCGGGAGAGGCGCTGACTTTCGGGAGTCTTCCGGAAAATCCGGGAGGGTTGGCATGTATGTATTAAATCAACATAAAAAACACAAGATACACTTACAATTAGTGCACCAACCCAAAAAACCTTCTTCCCCCATTTATACTCATTCACACAAAAGAGTTGTTTCTTTCCATTATTAATATTCTGGTTCCTACAATATATTTATTAATATATATCAATACAGTCTGCAGGGATACAGTCCGTAAGCACACATGATTGTGCGTGCTGCTGGTCCACTAATAGTACTAACCTTTAACAGCTAATTTTACTAATTTTCATTAATTACTAGTTTCAATGTAACTGTTTTTATATTGTTTTAATTTCTTTTTTATTCAAGAAAATGTTTTTAATTTTTTTTAAAAGTACCTTATCTTCACCATACCTGGTTGTCCAAATTAGGCATAATAATGTGTTAATTCCACGACTGTATATATCGGTTGATATCGGTATCGGTTGATATCGGTATCGGTAATTAAAGAGTTGGACAATATCGGAATATCGGATATCGGCAAAAAGCCATTATCGGACATCCCTACTCATGACACATTTCAGATAGTTGCTTGTGTGCCATGTTGTTCCAGACCACAGCAAATATTACCTAGCTTGCCAAATATTGTAATAAATCTATTAATAGACGACAGCTTGCCGTTTCCTTTAACTTGGACACACACATACACCTTTGGCCATTCAAAGCCAGTAATTTCCAGGAGTTATCTCACCTTCTGAGTAGCCTCTGATTTATTAATGGTTTCTAATGTTGTAAAAATGTGTAGAACAAATATTAAATTTCAACATTTCTGTCAACGAAGCCTGCGACACATAGTCATTTTGATAGTAGACTATTATAGCTAATATAGACACTTACATCATGTGTTGCCTTCATTATAAGACTTAAATATCATTTTTTGCGGCTCCATACAGATTTGTTTTATGTATTTTTGGTCCAATATGGCTCTTTCAACGTTTTGGTTGCCAACCCCTGGTCTAGGGGGTATTAATTACATGGGAAAAGAAGTTAGAAGCAGTCTAAGGTGTGTATACACCTGGGCCGACGTTTGATAAGTCAATAAATCGAACGATAAATGCAAATGAACTCGATAACTTTGCCAGACTCGATAAACGCATAAATTGTTACGTGCAGGCTGCAAGAGCAGTCGCTGTTTGCATCTGATGTTTGTACTACATGTGCGTAAACGGTAATAATGATAACTCCGGTAAAACTCCTGACGGTTAGTATTACCATATTAAATTAAAATAATCGACAAACCGTGATTGGTAACCAGACATTGATAAAATGATGGACCGACTAGCCTTAGCTTGCTAGCTAGCATAAATGCTAACATGAAAATAAGAAATATTAACATATTTCCCCATTAAGAAACGTCATTCCACAAGTTAAACTTGTATAAACACATTATTGTCTAAACCGCTAAGACACAGTATTCACATTGATTCGATATCAACTTCACAGTGAGGTCCATCAACGGGAAATTAACTTGTCTGACATCACATAAACAGGAAGTGAAAATAACCGATTTCCCAATTTGCATTTATTAAAAAAAATATTCTAAAACATTTTAAAATCCAAATAGAAAAAGATAATCACATACAAATAAAAATAATATTCCTCTTATGAAACCAGAACAAAATTGTATGTTTTCTCTGCAAAGAAATAATAGTGTAATAATAGTGTAAACTTATTTAAGGGGAACTGCACTTTTTTTTAGAACACAATATAACGTGCTGTACAGTACTGTATATCAAACAAATATAACAAAGGGGTGATGGATCAACTTTCTCTTTAACAAGCCGAAACAACATCAAGATGCTGTTCTCTGTGTGTGCCACTCTTCCAACACGCACGCACACACACACAAAGGCCCCTTTGGTGCCCGAACAAATGATCAGAAATCACAAAAGTCCTTAACTTTAAAGGCCTACTGAAACCCACTACTACCGACCACGCAGTCTGATAGTTTATACATCAATGATGAAATCTTAACATTGCAACACATGCCAATACGGCCGGGTTAGCTTACTAAAGTGCAATTTTAAATTTTGCGCGAAATATCCTGCTGAAAACGTCTCGGTATGATGACGTCAGCGCGTGACGTCCCGGATTGTGGAGGACATTTTGGGACAGCATGGTGGCCAGCTATTAAGTCGTCTGTTTTCATCGCAAAATTCCACAGTAATCTGGACATCTGTGTTGGTGAATCTTTTGCAATTTGTTCAATGAACAATGGAGACAGCAAAGAAGAAAGCTGTAGGTGGGAAGCGGTGTATTGTGGCCGACTGCAACAACACAAACACAGCCGGTGTTTCATTGTTTACATTCCCGAAAGATGACAGTCAAGCTTTACAATTGGCCTGTGGAGAACTGGGACAACAGAGACTCTTACCAGGAGGACTTTGAGTTGGATGCGCAGACGCGGTACCGTGAGTACGCATGCAGCTGCGGCTTCCAAACATTTGATCGCTTGCCCGTACGTGCGTGCCGCTATGTGCATGTCACGTACGTAACTTTGGGGACTTTGGGGAAATATATGTGCTGTATGAACTTTGGGGAGGTGAACGGTACTTTGGACTGTGGGATTGAGTGTGTTGTGCAGGTGTTTGAGTTGTATTGGCGGGTTATATGGACGGGAGGGGGGAGGTGTTTGTTATGCGGGATTAATTTGTGGCATATTAAATATAAGCCTGGTTGTGTTGTGGCTAATAGAGTATATATATGTCTTGTTTATTTACTGTTTTAGTCATTCCCAGCTGAATATCAGGTCCCACCCGCCTCTCACAGCATTTTCCCTATCTGAATCGCTCCCACTGCCCTCTAGTCCTTCTTCACTCTCACTTTCCTCATCCACAAATCTTTCATCCTCGCTCAAATTAATGGGGAAATTGTCGCTTTCTCGGTCCGAATCGCTCTCGCTGCTGGTGGCCATGATTGTAAACAATGTGCAGATGTGAGGAGCTCCACAACCTGTGACGTCACGCTACTCGTCTGCTACTTCCGGTACAAGCAAGGCTTTTTTATCAGCGACCAAAAGTTGCGAACTTTATCGTCGATGTTCTCTACTAAATCCTTTCAGCAAAAATATGGCAATATCGCGAAATGATCAAGTATGACATAGAATGGACCTGCTATCCCCGTTTAAATAAGAAAATCGCATTTCAGTAGGCCTTTAAAGGGGAACTGCACTTTTTTGGGAATTTTGCCTATGGTTCACCATCATTATGAAAGACATGACGATGGATGGAATTTTTTTTTTTTAATGCATTCTAAATATTAAATAAACGTAAATAAAAGTCAGCTTACAGCCGAACTAATGGGACGTCCTCTTTTTCCCGCTACGAAAAGTACCGAAATAATTAGTACTGGTACCAAAATATTGGTATCGTTACAACACTAATTGACAATAATATTGTTTAACAGCAATAATTTGTCGGTCAATATATTGTTGGGATAATTTACTATCGACCCAGGCCTGGGTGTGTATAAAACATCTGTACTGACACATTGTTAATAGAGATGTCCGATAACATCGGACTGCCTATATTATCGGCCGATAAATGCTTTAAAATGTGATATTGGAAATTATCGGTATCGGTTTTAAAATGATCGGTTTCAAAAAGTAAAATTCATGACCTTTTTAAAACGCCGCTGTGTACACGGACGTAGGGAGAAGTACAGAGCGCCAATAAACCTTTACGTGCCGGCCCAATCACATAACATCTACGGCTTTTCGCACATACAAGTGAATGCCATGCATACTTAATCAACAGCCAAACAGGTCACACTGAGGGTGGCCGTATAAACAACTTTAACACTGTTACAAATATGCGCCACACTGTGAACCCACACCAAAGAAGAATGACAAACACATTTCGGGAGAACATCCGCACCGTCACACAACATAAACACAACAGAACTAATACCCAGAACCCCTTGCAGCACTAACTCTTCCGGGACGCTACAATATACACCCCCTGCTACCCCCTAAACCCCCCACACCTCAACCTCCTCATGCTCTCTCAGGGAGAGCATGTCCCAAATTCCAAGCTGCTGTTTTGAGGCATGTTAAAAAAAAATAATGCACTTTGTGACTTCAATAATAAATATGGCAGTGCCATGTTGGCATTTTTTTCCCAATAACTTGAGTTGATTTATTTTGGAAAACCTTGTTACATTGTTTAATGCATCCAGCAGGGCATCACAACAAAATTAGGAATAATAATGTGTTAATTCCACGACTGTATATATCGGTATCGGTTGATATCGGAATCGGTAGCTAAGAGTTGGACAACATCTCTAATTGTTCAGCCAACAATAAATGAAAACAGAACATTATTATTCATGAAAAAGGCAAACCTTTTGATGTGGTAGTGCATCCCTACTGATTGACAGGTGAAGGTCCAGGTCTTTAAAAACGTCGAGATCACTTACACAGGTGTGCCTAATGAAATGGCCCACGCATGCATTAAAAAAGGGGGGAACACACGTTCAAGCACAACGATGAGTCGCGACATCAAAATAAAAAAGCTCCATCAGCTCGTAACAAACGACTTAAAAGGTCCCTGGAGGACACGTCGGAGTTTGTTCAAAGCAGCTCATCAGCAACAACGAGGCGGCAGCAGCCATCAAGGATCCCGGTGAGCCTTTTTTTTTTTTCTTTTTTTTTTGAAGCTCTGCAGCAGAGCTACTTGACTTTCATAACAACAAACACAAGTCTCTCACGCACCCACACCTCCTCTACAGAGGAAGCGGCTCGTTAAAGTATAAAGAGAGGTGGTCAAGAAAAGACTAGACTCGAGAGGCGCCCACCTGAGGGGTTCCCCGGGTCCTCCATCAGACTTCCTTCGTGCCTTCCATCCCTCAGTCTGCCTCTGCACCGCCATCCACTGATCCTGTCTAATTGTCACATGACAAGCAAACTTGTCTGATTTGGGGAGGGACAGAAGGGTAGAGCGGGCGAGCGAGAGAGAGAGAGAGAGAGAGTAGTAAAGCTGCCAGTTCTAAACAATGTCACTTCTCTGTCTGACTACACTGTCGCTCTCACCCCATTTCACAGATTATTCACATCCGAGTGCACGCCACAACTCACAAAGATGGCCGACCGAGGCCCGGCGACTTCCTTAGCACGCCGGTCGTGTGCTAAGAGGCTAAAATGTGTTTTCTCTCCGGAACATCGTCCCTCTTCCCTGTCGCCACGGCAACGCCCCGACTCCCGCTTCCTCCGTCCTCCACTGGTCATTCTAAAGCTGTGCTCCCTCGCTTGAATCGGAGAGAAAAAAAAGTCATCCCTCCGGGAGAACATCCACACCGTAACACAACATAAACACAACAGAACAAATACCCAGAATCCCTTGCAGCACTAACTCTTCCGGGACGCTACAATAAACACCCCCTGCAGGGTCAGAAAGTCCACATGAATAAAACCTGACAGGGTGCCCAAGCCAAAGCAACATGGAGCAATAAAAAAAAAAAAAAGTTTTAAAAAAGGTGATAATGTTCATATTCCTGCTAAACGTAAGAGAAGGCGACCATTTCCCTCACTTGTTTGCTGCACTTTTGAGAGAAATGGCTCACTGTTGAAGTTGCCCGTGAAGTTTTCCCACTTATGACCCACCCACGAAAGACATATAGGCAGCTTTAAAAAAAAAAATTAAATTAAAAAAAAAAATAAGTAGGCTTTGCTACACACCTTAAAATACAGCACATAGCTCTAAAAGTCAGACACCACTTTTCTTCTGTGAATATGCTAAGTTAGCATGGTGTTGCTGCTAAATTGTGAGTATATTCATTAGCAAAAAGGGGGAACTGCGTGTATATGTATACATGTGTGTATATGTATTACATATACACATATGCATACATGCATACATATGTATGTGTATTAGGGCTGCAACTAACGATTAATTTGATAATCGATGAATCTGTCAATTATTACTTCGATTAATCGATTGATAATCGGGGGGAAATATATATATATAAATAATCGGATAAAGTTAAAGTTAAAGTACCAATGATTGTCACACACACACTAGGTGTGGCGAGATTATTCTCTGCATTTGACCCATCACCCTTGATCACCCCCTGGGAGGTGAGGGGAGCAGTGGGCAGCAGCGGTGGCCACGCCCGGGAATCATTTTGGTGATTTAACCCCCAATTCCAACCCTTGATGCTGAGTGCCAAGCAGGGAGGTAATGGGTCCCATTTTTATAGTCTTTGGTATGACTCGGCCGGGGTTTGAACTCACAACCTACCTATAAAAGAGACAAACTACATTTCTATCCTGTTCAGTATTTTATTGAAGAAAAAAAACAGCATCCTGGCACCATGTTCTGGACATTGGGGGTGCAGCATACATCAAAATAACACAGAAATGTAACTCATCAGAACTGAATCAGATATTGTTCACGTTTCTGTTGTGAATAATAAATGATTCATTTTAGGCTGCCTCTGAACAATAGCATGAAATATTCCAGCACCTTCATATCATTTAGTTATACTAAAGCGTCACTCAAATCTAAATATATATATATAGCTTTATCGGGCCCGGCGACATTGATCCATTATGAAACCAACCTGAGATATTTCTGTCCGTTACGTTTATTTCGAAATTGGTAACCGTGCTTTTTCTCTCTCAAAACGGAGTCAAATGTGCCGGAGTCACATTATCAGCCCCGCGTTGCAACAAAGACATAACCTTAACGTTACTCACAAAAAAGCTGAACTCATGAATGCCTGTTGCCACTATGGACTTAAAAAGTTACGTACCGTGAGTTCCCTTCATCCATGGCTCCAATATGTTTCCTTTTCAGGTGCTCCTGAAGCAATTGTACTTCCGTTCCATTTTGCAGGAAACGGTCTTCTTTAAAGTCTTTAAAGTAAAGTGTTTCCACACTTTTCACGACTTAGGTCGTACACTTTTCTCCATTGAAGCAATAACCTCAAGATGTTTTATCTGCTGAACTATCAATACTGTTTTCCTGCGCCATTTTTCCAATGTTTCCAGACGGCGTCGTCACGTTAGCTGCACATGACACGCCGCCTCATGAGACGTAGCCTCAGCGCCGCCCTGGCGCTGTTTTGTACTGTTTTTGTACTTATTTTGATTAGTGTTTCTCAGCTTTTTGTAAATGTTGCAGTTTATAAATAAAGGTTTATAAAAAAAAATTAAAAAAAATAAAAATAAAAAAAAGCCTCCGTGCATGCGCATAGCATAGTTCCAACGAATCAATGACTAAATTAATCGGCAACTATTTTTATAATCGATTTAATCGATTAGCTGTTGCAGCCCTAATGTGTATACATATGTATGTGTATATGTATACATGTGTGTATATGTATACATATACACATATGTATACAAGCATACATATGTATGTATACATATGTATACATATGTATATGTATACATATGTATGTGTATATGTATACATGTATGTATATGTATACATCTGTATGTATACATATGTATATGTATACATATGTATGTGTATACGTATACATGTGTGTATATGTATACACATGTATACATATACATGTGTATATGTATACACATGTATACATATACATGTGTATATGTATACACGTGTATACGTATACACATACATATGTATACACATACACATATGTATACATATGTACATGTATACATATGTATGTGTATACGTACTGTAGACATGTGTATATGTATACATGTGTATACATATACACATATGTATGTATACATTTGGTATACATACGAATGTATGTATGACAACGGATGTATTTTTTTAATGCGTTCTAACTTGTAAATAAACGTAAATAAAGGTCCGCTTACAGCGAAAACAATGCTATTCCGCCCATACAACCCAAAAAAATAACCATTCAAAAAGCGCCAGCAATACTCCATTTACATTTCATAACTTGAATACAAACCAGGTGTTACTGATATTGTTATATTTAATAGAAAATTATTACACTAAGAATAAAAATAAAAAGCAACAATGACAATAGAAATATAACAGTAAAATAAGATTACAACAAGATAAACTAGGCAGTAGTGACCATGTTATGAAAAAGTATTGCACTGTTATTATTTTGCATCCCCTGTCATCCTAGTACCCCCCTCCCTCCCAGAGAGTAGTTGTACAGTCTAAAGGAGTTTTTTAATCTATTAGTCCTATGAGAAATGAAGTTTCTCCGGAATTATAAAGTTGTTACTGTTAGCATGCTAGTTTTTTTTCATCTATTTTTTAAGTTATACACAACAGTCCTACATTTTGGTATTGGACATATGCAAACTAATAACATTTGTGTCGCCTGACGCTATCTGCTTCTGCTTGGGGTTTTCAGCAATCACACCCAATTTCTACCGAGACCGCCTTTTCTAGGAAAGTGTGAAATCTTCACCTGGTGTAAACCGCACTCCTTATCCTCTTCCACCAGCCTCCTTCCCATCCCTTGGACGCCGTGGAACCCGAGACACAGAAGAGTCTTCAATTTGAATTTCATCCATCTATGAAATCTCTGGCAGCTCAGCGAGTGTAACTCAAGCCTGCAGGGATAGTTAAGATCTCTGCATCCACTCTTAATAAAAAAGACCCCATCAAAGTGTACACACTGAGCTCTCCTGGGGGGGCACAGGCCCTCTTTCAGATAAAGACAACCAATCACAGACAGGGGAGAGAGAGTCGCGGTAATTAAACCCCTGGGCCTGGGCCTGGCCATCCAATCAGTCTGCACAAACACTCTCGAAGGCCTCTCGCCAGGTACCGCGGCTTCCTGACGCATTCCCAGGAACCCTAAATCTCGCAAGGATGCAAACATGCAAACCGCCCCACCTGGACGCTCGACAAGTCAATTAACATTTTCCACCTGCAACAGTGGCCTCTGGTGGCCGACGCGTTGATTACAACACGCCTGTGCATCACATCCTGTTGGTTTAATACCTGCGTGTAGCGAAGGGCATTAGTCCCCTAACCCTAACCCTAACCTTAAAAAAAAAAATGGGTTAGGGTTGTTAATTGTTTAAAAAAATTAAAAATTTTAAAAATTGTTTTAATTTGTTTTAAAAAAATAAAAAAAATTAAAAAAAATTTAAAATATTTTTAAAAAATTAAAAAAAGTTGAAAATCATTTTTTACCTTCAAAATCATTTTTAACCTTGGAAAAAAATGTTTACCTTGAAAAAATTTTTTTACTATTGAAAATCATTTTTTACCTTGAAAAAAAAAATTTACCTTGAAAAAAAAAATTTACCTTGAAAAATTTTTTTTACCTTGAAAATCATTTGTTTACCTTGAAAATCATTTTTAACCTTGAAAAAAAAAATGTACCTTGAAAAGATTTTTTTACCTTGAAAATAATTTTTTACCTTGAAAATCATGTTTTAACTTAAAACATTTTTTTTTTAATTTTTAAAAATGTTTTAACTTTTTAAAAAATTTTTTTTATTTTTGTAAAAATTTTTAATTTATTTTTAAATTTTTTTTTAAATTTTTTAAAAAATAAATATTTTTTTTTTAAATTTTGTAATTATTGTTTAAAATTTTAATTTATTTTAATTTATTTTAATTTATTTTAATTTTTAAAAAAAATTTAAAATATTTTTAAATATTTTTTAAAAAAATTAACTTTTTTTTTAAACTTTTTTAAACTTTTTTAAAAAATGTTTTACCCTAACCCTAAAAAAAAACGTTAATTGTTAAAATTGTTTAAAAAAATTAAATTTAAAAAAAATTGTTTTAATTTGTTTTAAAAAATACAAAAAAATTAAAAAAAAAGTTTTAAAAAAAATTTTAAATAAAAAAAATAAAATAAAATAAAATAAAAAAATAAAATTTAAAAACATTTTTAAAAAATTGAAAATCATTTTTTACCTTGAAAATCATTTTTAACGTTGAAAAAAAAATTTTACTTGAAAATTTTTTTTTACCTTGAAAATCATTTTTTAACCCCTGGGCCTGGCCTGGCCATCCAATCAGTCTGCACAAACACTCTCGAAGGCCTCTCGCCAGGTACCGCGGCTTCCTGACGCATTCCCAGAAACCCTAAATCTCGCAAGGATGCAAACATGCAAACCGCCCCACCTGGACGCCCGACAAGTCAATTAGCATTTTCCACCTGCAACAGTGGCCTCTGGTGGCCGACGCGTTGATTACAACACGCCTGTGCATCACATCCTGTTGGTTTAATCCCTGCGTGTAGCGAAGGGCATTAGTCATTGTCAACCGAGGGGAGGATGAGAGGCGTCCTGCAAACATCTTCACAGTCACACCTGCTGAGCCAACAATGGCCACTCAGGGCTTGACAGCTGCTCCCTGCATGGGGCAAACACACACACACACACACACACACGTGTGTGTTGCTGAACTAACACGGGGACTCAATGTCTCTCAAGGGCGAGTAAAAAAAATAAGTTGTTTCAATTTTGTCAAACATACCCACAAATGAGATATGAATGGCCTGAGGGGCGTCCCCCTATGCCCTTTTAATTATTGTGTGCAAAGCCGGCGTGTCTTAATGGCATTAGCAAGTCTTAACTCATTCTCCTTCTATGCCACCCAACAGGTGTAAAAGAAAGTGCATCTCTATCCTCCTTCAAAACCACACTACACTGCAAAAACTGAATTTTAAGTAAGATTGAATACCTCAAATAAGGGTGATATTTGCTTATTTTCTGTCTGATAAGATAATTCTTCTCACTAAGCAGATTTTATGTTAGTGTTTTACTTGTTTTAAGGGTTTTGATCCTATAGGATCTCAGTTTGATATTACAGCTTGTTGCTGAGATTTGATGACCTATATTGAGTAAAACATGCTTCAAACTAGAATATCAAGTGTTGCAAAGCTGTGTCATCAACACTCACAAGTATACAACTGCTTTTTCAAAGTAAACATTTCTTATATCAAAGCATGAAATAAAAAATCATGACTTTGACCCAGTTGTGTCTCATAATTAAAACAGATGACAGCCAAATGGACTTTGCTGTTTTATTTTCAATGAAACAATAGAAAATACGTACTCATATAGTAGTACAGTTGGCACAGTACAGTAAACTGACAGTTAATATTTAAACATTTAACATGTGACATGTCTAACAATTTTGAACAGAAATAGTTCATGCACATTCAGATAAATTCTTCCAAATTACAATAAAAAAAAATTGGCCCTGGGGCCGGGCTGTGTATATATATATATATATATATATATATATATATATATATATATATATATATATATATATATATACATATATATATATATATATATATATATATGTACTGTGCCAACTGTATATATACACATAGATATGTATATATATATATTCCTTGCGCACAAATTGACTGAAAGAGCATGTACTTGGCGCGATGATGTCATGTTATCGATGGAAAAATGCATTTTTAGACTATATGATTTGCCTGAGCGGCTAGGAGACCCCGAGAGTAACAAGCGGTTGCCTTGTTGCCTTTCCATTAAGAAAAATAAACTAGTTTTTAGTAGAGATGTCCGATAATATCGGCCGATAAATGCTTTAAAATGTAATATCGGTATCGTTTTTTTTATTATCGGTATCGGTTTTTTTTGGTTTTTTTAAATCAACATAAAAAAACACAAGATACACTTACAATTAGTGCACCAACCCAAAAACTCTCCCTACACCATTCACACAAAAGGGTTGTTTCTTTCTGTTATTAATATTCTGGTTCCTACATTATATATCAATATATATCAATACAGTCTGCAAGGGATACAGTCCGTAAGCACACATGATTGTGCGTGCTGCTGGTCCACTAATAGTACTAACCTTTAACAGTTAATTTTACTCATTTTCATTAATTACTGTTTCTATGTAACTGTTTTTATATTGTTTTACTTTCTTTTGTATTCAAGATCCATCCATCCATCCATTTTCTACCGCTTATTCCCTTTGGGGTCGCGGGGGGCGCTGGAGCCTAGCTCAGCTACAATCGGGCGGAAGGCGGCGTACACCCTGGACAAGTCGCCACCCCATCGCAGGGCCAACACAGATAGACAGACAACATTCACACTCACTTTCACACACTAGATAATGTTTTTAATTTATTTATCTTATTTTATTGTATTAATTTTTTTAAAAAAGGACCTTATCTTCACCATACCTGGTTGTGCAAATTAGGCATAATAATGTGTTAATTCCACAACTGTATATATCGGTATCAGTTGATATCGGTATCGGTTGACATCGGTGTCGGTAATTAAAGAGTTGGACAATATCGGAATATCGGATATTGGCAAAAAAGCCATTATCGGACATCCCTAGTTTTGCTGATTTCAAGAAATGTAATGCCGAGCGCATATCATTATGTCAAGATAATGGCACTAGCATTTACTTAATTTAAGAATATTTTTCAACATATTGAGAAAAAAAGGTCTCATATTTGTTTTTTCTATCAAGAAAAGTGCACTTGTTATTAGTGAGAATATACTTATTTGAAGGTATTTTGGGGTTCATTGAGGTTAGCTAATTTTACTTGTTTTGGAAAGTCTTGACAAGCCAAATTTTCTTGTTCTATTGGCAGAAAATGTTGCTTAGTTCAAGTAAAATACCCCTAATTATTGTATTTTTTTTCTTGTTTTTGAACACTGACTTTTTGCAGTGTAAAAGAACCCCCCACCACATCCCACCTCCCCGGATTATAAATAATCAAATGTGTATACTTGTATAACTTGTGTGATGACTGTATTATGCTGATAGTTAGAGATGTCCGATAATATCGGTCTGTCAATATTATCGGCCGATAAATGCGTTCAAATGTAATATCGGAAATGATCAGTATCGTTTTTTTTATTATCGGTATCGTTTTTTATTTTTGTTTTTTTTATTTTTATTAAATCAACATAAAAAACACAAGATACCCTTACAATTAGTGCACCAACCCAAAAAAAACCCTCCCCCATTCACACTCATTCACACAAAAGGGTTGTTTCTTTCTGTTATTAATATTCTGGTTCCTACATTATATATCAATATATATCAATACAGTCTGCAGGGATACAGTCCGTAAGCACACATGATTGTGCGTGCTGCTGGTCCACTAATAGTACTAACCTTAAACAGTTAATTTTACTCATTTTCATTAATTACTAGTTTCTACGTAACTGTTTTTATATTGCTTTACTTTTTTTTTTATTCAAGAAAATGTTTTTAATTTATTTATCTTATTTTATTTTATTCATTTTTTTTTAAAAAGGACCTTATCTTCACCATACCTGGTTGTCCAAATTAGGCATAATAATGTGTTAATTCCACGACTGTATATATCGGTATCGGTTGATATCGGTATCGGTAATTAGAGAGTTGGACAATATCGCAATATCGGATATCGGCAAAAAGCCATTATCGGACATCCCTAGTTTTTAGTATAAGTTTGCTGATTTCAAGAAATGTAATGCCGAGCGCATATCATTATGTCAAGATAATGGCACTAGCATTTACTTAATTTAAGAATATTTTTCAACATATTGAGAAAAAAAGGTCTCATATTTGTTTTTTCTATCAAGAAAAGTGCACTTGTTATTAGTGAGAATATACTTATTTGAAGGTATTTTGGGGTTCATTGAGGTTAGCTAATTTTACTTGTTTTGGAAAGTCTTGACAAGCCAAATTTTCTTGTTCTATTGGAAGATAATTTTGCTTAGTTCAAGTAAAATACCACTAATTTTTGTATTTTTTTTTTTCTTGTTTTTGAACACTGACTTTTTGCAGTGTAAAAGAACCCCCCACCACATCCCACCTCCCCGGATTATAAATAATCAAATGTGTATACTTGTATAACTTGTGTGATGACTGTATTATGCTGATAGTTAGAGATGTCCGATAATATCGGTCTGTCAATATTATCGGCCGATAAATGCGTTCAAATGTAATATCGGAAATGATCAGTACCGGGTTTTTTTATTATCGGTATCGTTTTTTGTTTTTTTTTGGGGGGGGGGGGGGTTATTACATCAACATAAAAAACACAAGATACCCTGACAATTAGTGCACCAACCCCAAAAAAACCCTCCCCCATTCACACTCATTCACACAAAAGGGTTGTTTCTTTCTGTTATTGATATTCTGGTTCCTACATTATATATCAATATATATCAATACAGTCTGCAAGGGATACAGTCCGTAAGCACACATGATTGTGCGTGCTGCTGGTCCACTAATAGTACTAACCTTTAACAGTTAATTTGACTCATTTTCATTAATTACTAGTTTCTAGGTAACTGTTTTTATATTGTTTTACTTTCTTTTTTATTCAAGAAAATGTTTTTAATTTATTTATCTTATTTTATTTTATTACTTTTTTAAAAAAGGACCTTATCTTCACCATACCTGGTTGTCCAAATTAGGCATAATAATGTGTTAATTCCACGACTGTATATATCGGTATCGGTTGATATCGGTATCGGTAATTAAAGAGTTGGACAATATCGGAATATCGGAAAAAAAGCCATTATCGGACATCCCTAGTTTTTAGTATAAGTTTGCTGATTTCATGAAATGTAATGCCGAGCGCATATCATTATGTCAAGATAATGGCACTAGCATTTACTTAATTTAAGAATATTTTTCAACATATTGAGAAAAAAAGGTGTCATATTTGTTTTTTCTACCAAGAAAAGTGCACTTGTTATTAGTGAGAATATACTTATTTGAAGGTATTTTGGGGTTCATTGAGGTTAGCTAATTTTACTTGCTTTGGAAAGTCTTGACAAGCCAAATTTTCTTGTTCTATTGGCAGAAAATGTTGCTTAGTTCAAGTAAAATACCACTAATTTTTGTATTTTTTTTCTTGTTTTTGAACACTGACTTTTTGCAGTGTAAAAGAACACCTCCAGGCGGCTACAACCCTAACCTAACCCCCTCACCCCACCTCCCCGGATTGTAAATAATCAAATGTGTATACTTGTATAATTTGTGTGATGACTGTATTATGCTGATAGTATATATTTGTACCATGAATTGATTAACGTGGACCCCGACTTAAACAAGTTGAAAAATGTATTCGGGTGTTACCATGTAGTGGTCAATTGTACGGAATATGTACTGTACTGTGCAATCTACTAATACAAGTTTCAATCAATCAATCAAGCATCTCTTTTGTTTACTTTCAGCATCAATGGAACATATAGCCTTTATGATCTACCAGCAAAAAAATGACAGCGCCATAATGGGCCATGACTGCTGATGGAACAAAAGGGAGTCATGTGTTGTCTTTGACTGCTGCATTATGGGAGTTCAGCATTTCCCCTGTAGAGCCTTGCACCTCCCCGCTCCTTCATCTTTGCAGGGAAGCGTGGAGAAAACAGGCAATGCCTCCGCCCCGCTATCACGTTCAATCATCGCCATGTTAATCACGGCGGGCCTCCGCCTCCCGCCCCGCGCCCCCCGCATCCTGATTGCCGCCTTCTGCCGCGCCTCAACTTTGAACTATTGCATGGTTGCCCAAGAGTGATGTCGTTATGCATCCTTCACAGCGTTCTTCTTACATGCACGGCGGTGATTCGACATCCGGGATTTTTGTTTTTTTCTAGGAAATTCTTTCCAAGTCCATGTCTATCCGGGCATTTATCATCAACAGAAACCAGGACCATGTGTTTCAAAAGGAGATAAAATCAATAGAGAAGCTATCAGAACTACCTGCTCGGACTTTTACTGTAAAATGTACAATGTTTTTTACACCAAAGTACTAGGATTGTACGGTATACCGGTATTAGTATAGTACCGCGATACTAATGAATCATATTCGGTCCTATACCACCTCTGAAAAGTAAAGTACCGTCATCACGTACGAGTAGACGAGCATGTTCGGCAGCGCACAATCACAGAGTACTTACAAGCAGACACAGTGTGTAGACAGAAAAGGGAGAACGGACGCATTTTAGCTTAAAAACTAACGATAAAGGTGAAGTTATGACACTGAAACGCCCTCAGGAAGAGGTGCTTTAAGACATGGCTAGCTAGCTAGCGGCTAAAGTCCAGCTGCAGTCTGCAGTGTTTTAGCTACTTCTAAATCACTAATCCTGGTCTCCACGGCGACAAATAAAGTAAGTTTCTTACAAGTATCATCCCTGCAGGATGAGGAATAGCTAAACATGCTTCACTACACACCGTAGCTCACCGGCATCACAATGTAAACAAACGCCATTGGTGGATCTACATCTAACATCCACTGTAATGATACCAAGTACAGTAGCGTATCTAGTCAATACATCTTTCGTTGTTTTTAAATGTATATTATGTTTATAAATTCCGGAAATATGTCCCTGGACACATGAGGACTTTGAATATGACCAATGTATGATCCTGTAACGACTTGGTATCAAATTACATTTGTGGTATCTTCCAAAACTAATGTAAAATATCCAAACAACAGAAAAATAAGTGATTATTACATTTTAACAGAAGTGTAGATAGAACATGTTAAAAGAGAAAGTAAGCAGATATTAACAGTAAATGAACAAGTAGATTAATAATTCATTTTCTACCGCTTGTCCTTAATAATTGTGACAAAATAATAGAATGGAAAATGACACAATATGTTACTACATATGTCAGCAGACTAAATTAGGAGCCTTTGTTTGCTTACTTACTACTAAAAGACAAGTTTTCTTGTATGTTCACTATTTTATTTAAGGACAAACTTGCAATAAGAAACATATGTTTAATGTACCCGAAGATTTTTTGTTAAAATAAAGCCAATAATGCAATTTTTTGTGGTCCCCTTTATTTAGAAAAGTATCGAATAAATTTTGGTAGCGGTCCCAAAATATTGGTATCAGGACAACACTACAAAGTACTGTAAATGTAAAAAGGATCCCACCAGCGCCACCCCATGTTAAAATAGGGCCGTAAAAGGGAACTGCAGTTTTTGGGGACTTTTGATCACAATCATTATGAGAGACAAGCAGTGACGTGCGGTCACTAGAGGCAGGTGAGGCCCCGCCTCACCTGCCATCATGGAAAGAAAAAAAATGTAAAAAGAATTTTTTTTATTAAATTGTTATATGTATCCAGTGATTATACTATAAAGTTATTTTCCATTTAACTTCACCCTTTTTAGATTATTTTTATTTAAAATCGCTGAATTTTCACAATTGCCGTTCAAATACTGAGAAGAGACGGTGCGGTGAACAGCAGCCAGTTGAGGCACGTCACTGCGTTGTGCCTCACCATGGATTGCGGACTCGGCTAACTGCTGGTCTGCTGTGCAGTGAGACCGTATTGCTAAATGAATTATATTATACATTTCCATAGTTTAGTTAGCTGAGGTATATAATGTACAGTGTATTTTGTCAACAACTGTATGTGTGTAACGTATTTCTTGTGCTGAGCGATCATAAAACGGCTGCAAAAGACGCACTGGCTGAGGCTCGCCTCCTGCACCCCCGCCGTAGAATGCACGGCAACCCCTGACGGGAGTGTTATATCAACTAAAGCCCACACTTAAACTTTCCACGTGCAAGATTGAATCTATTTAAGAAAGTTATTTCATAAGAAGCCAAAAAGTGCAAAAACAATAATGTTCGTGTTGGAGGAGTTGTGAATGACTGCAGGGCCACAACATTAGGTACACCTGCAGACTGCAGGTGTACCTATTTCACAACTCCAACACGAACATTATTGTTTTGCACTTTTTGGCTTCTTATTAAATAACTTTTGTAACCTATTTTTATGGGCTTTCCTCTTTGTGATGTTAAGTTCCTGTTATGCGCTGTTATACAGTATATGCCTTGAGCTCTTATTTTGAAGGCGCTAAGAGCGGAAGTGATGACACGTTGGAGTGGAGCAGAAGTTTTTGAAAGAATGTAAATAAAGTGGTCCTCGTGTAAACTGGAGCCTCCGTGTTTGTTATTTTGTAGTTTCATACAGTATAGGCAACATTTATAAACCCTCTGTTACACTTTTTTAAATAGATTCAATCTTGCACGTGGAAAGTTGAAGTGAGGGCTTTAGTTGATATAACACTCTCGTCAGGGGGTGCATTAATCCAGCACAACAGCGGCTCATGGACTTATTTTATAAGTAAAGGTAAGACCATAATAAAAATTTTTTTAATTAAATGTGCTTTTTTGTGTGCTACAGTTTGTATGTGTAAAGTTAAAGTTAAGTTAAAGTACCAATGATTTTCACACACACACTAGGTGTAATGAAATATGTCCTCTGCATTTGACCCATCCCCTTGATCACCCCCTGGGAGATGAGGGGAGCAGTGGGCAGCAGCGGCGCCGCACCCGGGAATAATTTTTGGTGATTTAATAACCCCCAATTCCAACCCTTGATGCTGAGTGCCAAGCAGGGAAGAATGCTGGTATGAGCTTTTAAACATAACCCGTTAACTGCTGCCAATCAAATGGTGAATAAGATACTATTTAGGGTTCATATGTTTGTAAATCTGACTGTGATGAAGTCAGTGCCTCACCAGCCATCAACCTCACCGCACGTCACTGGAGACAAGAACACACCTCTTTTTTTTTCTTCCTTTCTTTGGGGGATTTTAAAGATGATTAAAAAAAAACGCTTGGAAGATGCGGCTAATGCACACTTTCCTAGAATATGCCGTCTCGGTAGAAATTGGGTGTGATTGCTGAAAACCCCAAGCAGAACAGTTAGCAGGCTAGCCAGATAGCGTCAGGCAACAAAAATATTATTCGTTTGCATATGTAAGCATATGTCCGGTACCAAAATATATGACTCTGTCGTGTATGCCTTAAAAAATTGTTGGGAAAAAAACTAGCATCCTATATTTTAGCATGCTAACAGTAACCACTTTATAATTTAGTTAAAGTTTGTACAGTTTAAACAAAATCTAAAGTGCAGTTAATGGGAGTCACCGTTGTAGCCTTCAAAGCCCTCTAAGACAACTTCAAAACCCTCCATCAACGTTTTATATACACACTGCAAGTATATATATAATGTAGTAACAGACACGTTCATAACAATTTGCAATATGTACAATAATTACCGTATTTTGGTTATTTCAATCATTGCCGGAACAAATTCCTTGCCGTTTTTATTTCCGTTTCCATAGCAGCACAATTCCGACTTCCAGTGTGTGTTACTACTTCCGGAAACAAACGCGAGTGTGTATGTTCTAACCATGGCAGATTTGGTAACAAACAACAATGATGACTATTTTTGGACCAATGAGGATTCACAACCTTATCTTTTTGAACCTGAATATATGGAGGATGAACGACTGCTTATAAAAGCCAGCACGGAGGAAGAGTGAGACGCTGGAGCAGACGGAAGCCGAGAGAGTGAGGTGAAAATGTGGAACTTGAAGCCATGCTATTTGACATAAGTTAAAGTGGAGTGCTTACCCAAATAAACCGGAAAAAATGTCCCCGTCAGCTGTACCACACAGAACTGTCCATCGAGTGAGTCACACTTTGTATTGATCATACGCTGTCTGGCTAACTGTGTACAAATAAAACATCAAATGTGGGTTAATACTTTACCGATACTGTTATATGATTGTTCAAACGTAGAAGCTAGCTTACCTCTCACCGTAGTTAGCTTCTACGACTAATAGCGTAGCACGTCGATGTGTTACTGCGCTAGAAAAAGTTCCTCAGTGTTCGCTCTTACAATAAATGTCGCTAAAGTTTGGTTATTATACAGGTTACGGAACGTAAATTAAATATTGTAGTCGGTTTTTGAATGCGTTTTTAAAGAGATTTAGTGGTAGAATTGATTGCTCCCATTAATTAGCTGCATCGCTAGCTAGCAAAAACGAGACGATTTTTGAGTTACTACGCAAAAAAAAAAAAAAAAACCCTCATAAAAACAGATGAAATATACATTTACATACAATTAGGCAGTGCAAAAATCAATCAATTCTAACCAAAGTAATAGTAATATATGTTTCTTAAATAACTACGAAAATATTCAATTTAATAATAATAATGATAAATAACATTGAGTGCAAATGAAAATACAGCTTTACCACTTTAGTTATAATTTTTGCGCTGAGAAAACTTCTCTATGACTTCTGCTCCAGACTTCTTCTGTTTGTTTGATATTGTCATTACTGCCACAAGTGGTGGAAAAGTGTATTACAACTGAGTACTGCCGCGGCCCATATGGACCACAGCGGAGAAACAGATATTTTTTGTTTATTTAACCTACTTACAGTTTTACAGGATAAACCCTTGTCAAATGATATGAAACCAAGTGTTAATCACAAATATTATCAAGGCTCGGGTCAGGCTGATTACAAAAACAAATACTAATCAAACAAACTGCAAAAGAAGGGATTCTTAAAAACAGAAGAAATATAAATTTATATACAATTATGCAGTGCAAAAATCAATAAATTCTAACCAAAGTAACAGTAATGTATGTTTCTTAAATAACTATGAAAATAAATAATGTACTAATATTTATAATAAATAACTGGGTGCAAATTAAAATACAGCTTTACCACTTTAGTTATAATTTTTGCGCTGAGAAAACTTCTGTATGACTTCTGCTCCAGACTTCTTCTGTTTGTTTGATATTGCCATTACTGCCACAAGTGGTGGAACAGTGTATTACAACTGAGTACTGCCGCGGCCCATATGTACCACAGCGGAGAAACAGATATTTTTTGTTTATTTAACCTACTTACATTTTAACAGAATAAACCCTTGTCAAATGATATGAAACCAAGTGTTAATCACAAATATTATCAAGGCTCAGGTCAGGATGATTACAAAAATAAATACTAATCAAACAAACTGCAAAAGAAGGAACTTAGAAAAACAGATGAAATATAAATTTACATACAATTATGCAGTGCAAAAATCAATACATTCTAACCATAACAATAGTAAGTAATATATGTTTCTTAAATAACTACGAAAATATTCAGTTTAATAATAATAATAATAAATAACTGAGTGCAAATTAAAATACAGCTTTACCACTTTAGTTATAATTTTTGTGCTGAGAAAACTTCTCTATGACTTCTGCTCCAGACTTCTTCTGTTTGTTTGATATTGTCATTACTGCCACAAGTGGTGGAAAAGTGCATTACAACTGAGTACTGCCGCGGCCCATATGGACCACAGCGGAGAAACAGATATTTTTTGTTTATTTAACCTACTTACAGTTTTACAGGATAAACCTTTGTCAAATGATATGAAACCAAGTGTTAATTACAAATATTATCAAGGCTCAGGTCAGGATGATTACAAAAATAAATATTAATCAAACAAACTGCAAAAGAAGAAATTCTTAAAAACAGAAGAAATATACATTTATATACAATTATGCAATGCAAAAATCAATAAATTCTAACCAAAGTAATAGTAGTATATGTTTCTTAAATAACTACGAAAATATTCAATGTAATAATATGTATAATAAATAACTGAGCAAAAATTAAAATACAGCTTTACCACTTTAGTTATAATTTTTGCGCTGAGAAAACTTCTGTATGACTTCTGCTCCAGACTTCTTCTGTTTGTTTGATATTGCCATTACTGCCACAAGTGGTGGAACAGTGTATTACAACTGAGTACTGCCGCGGCCCATATGTACCACAGCGGAGTAACAGATATTTTTTGTTTATTTAACCTACTTACATTTTAACAGAATAAACCCTTGTCAAATTATATGAAACCAAGTGTTAATCACAAATATTATCAAGGCTCAGGTCAGGATGATTACAAAAATAAATACTAATCAAACAAACAAAAGAAGGGACTCATAAAAACAGATTAAATATAAATTTACATACAATTATGCAGTGCAAAAATCAATACATTCTAACCATAATAATAGTAAGTAATATATGTTTCTTAAATAACTATGAAAATATTCAATTTAATAATATTTATAATAAATAACTGGGTGCAAATTAAAATACAGCTTTACCACTTTAGTTATAATTTTTGCGCTTAGAAAACTTATTTGACTTCAGCTCCAGACTTCTTCTGTTTGTTTGATATTGTCATTACTGCCACAAGTGTTGGAAAAGTGTATTACAACTGAGTACTGCCGCGGCCCATATGGACCACAGCGGAGTAACAGATATTTTTTGTTTATTTAACCTACTTACCAGAGGTGTGGACTCGAGTCACATGACTTGGACTCGAGTCGGACTCGAGTCATGAATTTGATGACTTTAGACTCGACTTGACAAAATGTAAAGAGACTTGCAACTCGACTTAGACTTTAACATCAATGACTTGTGACTTCACTTGGACTTGAGCCTTTTGACTTGACATGACTTGCTACTTTCCCCAAAATCCAACGCTTAAAAAGTTATTTGGGAGCGCTCCGTATTTTTCATTTTCTTCGTCTGTGTCTCTCAGCGTGTTGTTCCTGTCAGCTGGTGTGCTGTCAGTACAACAGCCAATCAAATTAGCTCTACGTTGTTTTCATCACGCAGCATTCATCCAATCAAATTGCAGTACAACCACCGAATAAGTTGTCGAACAACGCAACAATTATGCCAAAGTTGGTTTTGTTCGGGTATAAAAACTACGACTTGGTCAACAAAAAACGAATTGCCGTATGGAAATCACGCAGTTCGAATATTACAGACGGAGACGCAACAACGTTCAACATTTGAAGTTGCACAAAGAAGGGTAAGTTTTGAATGTAAGATAACGTTTATTGGCTAAGTTACGTGACTTGTATTTGCTGTGTAGTTAAATCAGTGAGGCTGCAAACTCACTGCTAACGTTATAACCATAGACATCTTATAAGTAGACGCAGCATGGAGCGCTACTGCCTACTGGCGCAGACGAGGCGCGGGGCCGCCATCTTGGAGTGGTGATCCGCTCCACTCAGTGCAATTCATTTGGCAGGAACAATGAACTGTCAGCGCATTTAATTCATTTTACCTCACTGAATACCACTGATTTTCACCCCCCTTTTTTGTCATACGTGTAGCTATGATAACAGACACATGTTTTGGCGTGTTTTAGTATTCATAGTTTGCTTAACAGTAATATAATATTCTTATATGCTATAAGTGACCAGACGTCCGAGATCAAAACTGGGAATATAATCCTAGAGAAGGGGAAAAAACGGTAAACTATTTTTAAGTTGAAGAAACAATATGATTAGGTTATATATACATGCGTATATCCTACATAAACAATGTATGAATACATTAGATATCTATATATCTTAGGGACCTATAGACTGTATCTCTGTTGCTGCAGCAGCAGAGAGTTTATTCTGTCTTGACACTTTGTATTGATATTTTCTATTACATTCTTCCCTTAAATGATAATATTTGCAGTGATTGTTTTATATGTATTATTTTATGTAAGTCGCTTTGGATAAAAGCGTCTGCCAAATACTTAAACATAAACACATATAAACACCTGAAAGTCTTCATATCAGCTAAAACCACCAATCTGTTTCACTGGATTCAGAATAAAACCAAATTCTGTTTTACCCAACAATGTTAGTATTTGAATATTGTTACTTGAAGACTTATTCCTGGTTACAATTATACTGTTAAGAAAGTATTGTCTTATACTTTGCCTAAAATGAGAATGCATCATAATCAGTGGCGGCTGGTGAATTTTGTTTTAGGTGGGGCTGAAAGTTTGTAAACCAAACCCCTGTAGAGGCGTCATCCTCCCCCAGAAGATTTATTTGTGATTTTCACATACAAATATTGAAGATCTTTGATCCTTCTCAACTCTGTGGTAATATTATTTTCATAAGATACAACCAATAGTACATTAATGTTAAATCTTACTTGTGAAAAATAATCCCCCGATTCCTATTTTCAACAGTCCGCTCATTTGAGCAGGAAAACGCTGAACACCAGCCCGGCATCTTTGTTTTCTACCTGTCAACTGTCAGTTTAGGCTGCTCGCCGGCTCCTCATCACCACTTCAAGATGGCGGCCAAATTGCTCACGTCACAGCAACCTGCGTCTACTTATAAGATGTCTATGGTTACAACGTCATTGCAAACACGGCAATCTGTTGCGTCCACTGCAGTTTGCTACCTTATTCATACTTTTTGTCAAGTGATTTTTTTTTAAGCAGGGTTGCATGAGGTACCTACACATAACGTTACGTTAGACAATGTATCACACACAGTAACGTAACGTTAGTCAATGTATCACACACAGTAACGTAACGTTAGTCAATGTATCACACACAGTAACATTACGTTAGTCAATGTATCACACACAGTAACGTAAAGTTAGACGGTGGTCAGCAGCACCGCGTATTTTAGCCACCTACAAAAAGACAAACATAGTTAAATAAAGGTCAGTTAAAATGTATACTATATTAAGAATATGTGTACATATTGCATAGGGTCCTGACATCTAAAAAGTACAACTCTGTTCATTGTTATGTTCATATATTTGTTATGTTTTTCATGTGTACGCACACATAAACACACATACAGTATGAGATGAGATCAATGAGATAAGGTAAGAACAGGATAGAAACTGCTGTGGAACTAGTTACAATGCAATATGCCATTGAAATACAATGTTAACACTTTTGTGCAAATAAGTACAGTTGCACTTGTTTTTTTCAAATGTGTTTATTCTGTAAAGGAATGAGTCACATGTTTAAAATGACTGGTTAATAGTGCTATTTTGAAGTGCAATGTCAGCACTATCTTTTTCCCTGCAATTTCAAATGCACTTGTTTTAATAAATAAATACAGCATTTTAAAAGCATACACAATCTGTGTAAATATATTAGTCTGTGGTTAAACGACTTGAAAGGACTCGAAACTCAAAATGCAGGACTTGGGACTTGACTTGAGACTTTCCAGTCTTGACTTTGGACTTGACTCGGACTTGCTCTGTCTTGACTCGGGACTTGACTCGGACTTGAGGGCAAAGACTTGAGACTTACTTGTGACTTGCAAAGCAATGACTTGGTCCCACCTCTGCTACTTACATTTTAACATAATAAACCCTTGTCAAATGATATGAAACCAAGTGTTAATCACAAATATTATCAAGGCTCAGGTCAGGCTGATTACAAAAAACAACATACTAATCAAACAAACTGCAAAAGAAGGGACTCATAAAAACAGATGAATTATACATTTACATACAATTATGCAGTGCAAAAATTAATAAATTCTAACCATAGTAATAGTAAGTAATATATGCTTCTTAAATAACTACAAAAATATTCAATTTAATAAAAATAATAATAATAATAATAATAACAAATAACTGAGTGAAAATTAAAACACAGCTTTACCACTTTAGTTATAATTTTTGCGCTTAGAAACTTCTTTATGACTTCAGCTCCAGACTTCTGTTTGTTTGATATTATCATTACTGCCACAAGTGGTGGAAGAGTGTATTACAACTGAGTACTGCAGCTCGCGTATCAACACTCCATCTTTTCGCTATCTACTTGATGAGGTTTTTCAGAAGCACAAATATGGTGCCAAATACGTCCTAGTGCCCAATGACGTTTCAATATATTGACCGAGGTCACTGAGCCAGAACGACATGATGAGCTTCAGCAGACTCAGACTCACGGGCGAATGGGCTATTATTATTATTTTTTTCCCCCTTTTGATGCAACTCTTCCTTGGAGCTCGGCCATGACCTTTCTCCTCTAACGCTTTGGTGGGCAAGCTCGACTGATGTGTGGCTACGGGGCTCGGAGACCAGCTGGGGCGTCTGCGAATGCTCCCGCATCGCCTCTAATTACCGCCGCCCATCTCCGAAAAGCTTTAATGACAGCAGGGACAAAAAAAAACACCAAAAAAAACAAGCGTGACCTTTTGGACCAGTTCTTACTCTGAAGCTTCACATGGAGAAGCAATGGAGGAAAGAAGTATAGCGGAACCTCAATTTATGAACGCAATTGCTTGTTGAAAATTGGTTGGTAAAAAAGACAAGTTTGTAAATAGAAGTAGCGTTTCCAGTAAGAAACAATGTAAACATGAATACCGTATTTTTCGGAGTATAAGTCGCACCGGCCGAAAATGCATAATAAAGAAGGAAAAAAACATATATAAGTCACACATTTTTGGGGGAAATGTATTTGATAAAAGCCAACACCAAGAATAGACATTTGAAAGGCAATTTAAAATAAATAAAGAATAGGGAACAACAGGCTGAATAAGTGTACGTTATATGAGGCATAAATAACCACCTGAGAACGTGCCTGGTATGTTAACGTAACATATTATGGTAAGAGTCATTCAAATAACTATAACATATAGAACATGCTATACGTTTACCAAACAATCTGTCACTCCTAATCGCTAAATCCCATGAAATCTTATACGTCTAGTCTCTTACGTGAATGAACTAAATAATATTATTTGATATTTTACGGTAATGTGTTAATAATTTCACACATAAGTCGCTCCTGAGTATAAGTCCCACCCCCGGCCAAACTATGAAAAAAACTGCGACTTATAGTCCGAAAAATACGGTAATTACCGCATTTTTCTGACTATAAGGCGCACTTAAAATCCTTTCATTTCCTCAAAACTCGACGGTGCGCCTTACAACCCGGTGCGCCTAATGTACGGGATAATTCTGGTTGTGCTTACCGACCTCAAAGCTATTTTATTTGGTACATGGTGAAATGATAAGTGTGGCCACACTGCAAAAAGTCAGTGTTCATAAACAAGAAAAAATAATAATAGTAATAATAGTGAGAGTCCAGTTCATAGTGGGGCCAGCAGGAGACCATCCCGAGCGAAGACGGGTCAGTAGCGCAGAGATGTCCCCAACCGATGCACAGGCGAGCGGTCCACCCCGGGTCCCGACTTGTGATATGAATTTTAAAAAGGAAAAAAAGATTTTGGGACGATAAAAAATATCGATGTAATCATGTAGTATCAACTAGATACACTCCTGTACTTGGTATCATTACAGTGGATTATCAGGTGTAGATCCACCCATGGCCGGTGAGCTACGGTGTGTAGTGAAACATGTTTAGCTATTCCTCGTCCTGCAGGGATGATACTTGTAAGAAACTTACTTTATTTGTCGCCATGGAGACCAGGATTAGTGATTTAGAAGTAGCTACAACACTAGCCAGCTCGCCATGTCTTAAAGCACCTCTTCCTGAGGGCGTTTCAGTGTTATAACTTCACCTTTATCGTTAGTTTTTAAGCCAAAATGCGTCCGTTCTCCCTTTTCTGTCAACACACTGTGTCTGCTTGTAAGTACTCCGTGATTGTGCGCTGCCGAACATGCTCCTCTGCTCGTAAACTAGCAATGTCACGACGTGACGACGACGGGGCGCGGAGGGGTGGGGGACCGCTACTTTTCACAGGCGGTATAGTACCGAATATGATTCATTAGTATAATGGTACTATACTAGGTTGACGACGTCAGTTAAGTCCATGAGACAATTGAGAAGTAGACAAGTTGTGTTAGCTCTTACAAGCCTTGGAAAAGATAAGTCTGTAAGTAAACTGTTTAACTTGGTATACCGTACAACCCTAACAGAAAGTGATGCCATGAAAATGTTTGACATATTTCTGTCAAGACGGGGACTATGGGGTGTTTGTTTTCCCGAGACACAAGAATAGTTGGATCGGACATGGCTTGGAGGTAAATACATGATTTATTTTAAGGAACAAACAAAAGGCGCGCACAAGGCGGAGGTACAAACTTGACTATGAAACAAAAACTTACACTTAACGTAGACTAAGGAAATGAAACAAAATAACTGCTAAACGTGACATGAATAAACAAAAACTTACTTGGAACAAGCATGGAAACGATCATGGAACAATGGCATGAGTGACAAGGGTCACAGCAGATAATGTCGCCAGGCCGACCAACAGAAAAAGACAGGCTTAAATAACAGTGACATGATTAGTGACAGGTGCGTGAATCAAAATGTGCAACAGGTGAAACTAATGGGTAACCATGGAAACAAAACAAGGGAGTGAAAAAGCAGGGACTAAGTGACCAAAAAACAAACAGGACATAACTAAAACAAAACATGATCTAAATACATGACAATTTGGTTCGATGTAAAGGTTTGTAGATGGAAAAGATCGCAATTGGAAGCGTTCGTAAATCGAGGTTCTATTGTACCAGCATTGTTAAAGCTAGCTTTGCGGCACGGGTGTTTGAAAATGGAGTCAAACAGGAGTTAATGACGAGAGCAACACCATCATAGATCACGGAGACAGCGTTATGAGACGGCGACAACACATCCGTCTTCTTCCGCTCTCTAATATAAAGTAATTAGTCACTAAAGGTCCACCTGTGCGTTTAATGGCTGAAAACATCGCCGCTTGATCCGCCTCTTGGCTGACATCAGACAAGAGATAAAAATGTTTGTCTTGGTACTTTTCTCGTGGCGTTGTCCTCGTCTCAGACAGCCTCTAAAAGCTTCTCAATCCCCCCCGTAGGACTTTTTCCCCGACTGTAGCCTACAGTGCAGTAATGGAAGGTTAGGGGGGGACGCTATAACTCAGCTTGATGTGATCAGGACCCCCTCGTGCTCCTTCGGCGCCCGGTGACAAACGACCCGAAGTCTGACGAGCCTTCATTCGGATGAAGTGGACTTAAGAATTTGTCGTAAGGCTTCTTTCTTTGGGGGGATGAATGTGACAAGGAGCGCGTGGACCACTGGCGTGTGGTAAGTCATCAACGTTTTATGTTAGGGTTCCACAGGGAACACACTGACACGTTAGCTGATTACAATGCAGCCACGAGTAGGGATGATGTTCGAAACCGATTCTCCCGGTTGTTCGATAAGAAAATAACCGATTCCATGGACTCGAATCCCTTTTTGAGAACCGGTTCCCGTTATCGAGGCCACTATAGTAAAGAAAAATAATTGGTTCTTTATTCGAATCCCTGGGAACGAATCCCAAATGGGCAATGTTATGCCCATTTGATTGTAGACTCTTACTGACACCTTGTGGCGATATGAAAATATTACGCGTCATAAGTTTGGGCACTTCCGGGTTGACGACGTCAGTTAAGTCCATGAAACAATTGAGAAGTAGACAAGTTGTGATAGCTCCATACTTGCCAACCCTCCCGAATTTTCCGGGAGACTCCCGAAATTCAGCGCCTCTCCCGAAAACCTCCCGGGACAAATATTCTCCTGAAAATATCCCGATTTTCAGCCGGAGCTGGAAGCCACGCCCCCGCCAGCTCCATCCGGACCTGAGTGAGGACAGCCTTTTTTCATGACGGGAGGACAACAGGGTGACAAGAACTAAATCATCCAGACTAGAGATAAATTGTATTATTATGTTTATCTTACCTAAAAATAAATATATTTATTAATTAAAAAAAAAAAAAACTAAATAAATTTTTACTATATTTTGCTAAAAACATCAAAATTAATTGTATTTTTATTTGTATTTTTTCGTGACTCCTTATTACATGCAGCCATAGAATTATACATTAAAATAAACATATTTGAAATAATTGATTTTAAATTATCATAATAATTCATTTAAAATGACCATATTTAATTATTAAAATAATTGCTTGTTTATCAACAACTTTAGCATTTTATTCATTACATTTTGAAACTCTCAGAAGCCAAGTTATGTTATATTCCTTAATATTTATTTATGCAAGTTTGAAGTATCAATTATCTAAACACAGTTTGTTTGCATATTTTCAGGATGTAGATATCTATATATATATATATATGAAATACTTGACTTGGTGAATTCTAGCTGTCAATATACTCCTCCCCTCTTAACCACGCCCCCAACCACGCCCCGCCCCACCCCTGACCACGCCCCCACCTCCCGAAATCGGAGGTCTCAGGTTGGCAAGTATGGTTAGCTCTTACAAGCCTTGGAAAAGATAAGTCTGTAAGTAAACTGTTTAACTTGGTTATGTAACTCAATATTAAGGTGGAAAGTGGTTACATTTGATAGTAAGATGCTTGTTGAAAAATTTTGTGCACTGTTTCAATGGATGTTTTGAGGGCTTAAAATGTAAAATAGTTTCAACACTCAGAAGTATTTGTTTGATGATAGTACTGTATATTTGTGTGAAGCTAATATTTACATATTGTGTAATAAATGTCAGTTTTTTAAATTGAATCACATAGCTTATACATTTGTCATTGTGTGTACTTTAGTTTAAAAAAAATAATAATAATAACAGTCCAGTGCAAGACAAAAGTAAAGATAGGAAAAGACAAAGCAAGATCAACAACAATAAAGAGCCTAAATGGATTAATCTGCTTTGGAACTTTATTAGACGTCTTGGATTGTTTGTTATCTGTCTGCCTGTGTGTGTAGTTAGTATGTTCCAATAGCAGCAGAAGTGCACTTTTTGGAGAGCTGTATTATTTTCAGTTTTGTGCCCAAGGGACTGATTTTATTTAACACTATATTATTATTTATACACCTATAGTGATCACAGAGACAGATTGTTTTGGTGTTACTGTATATATTTGTTTTTCTGAAAAATCCCACTTAATATACTTTGGGTAACAACAGTCAATATTTATTTATTTAATTCTTTTAGGGGGGTAACAGTCAATATTTATTTATTTATTTTATTTTAGTTTTTTCTTATAAAATAAAAGTGAGCTTTTGTTAAACCAAATATTGTGTTTTTTTCCATATACAACAACATATCTGGATTCCATAAAAGAATCGATAAAGAATCGGTTCGATAAGAGGATTCGATAATGGGCTCGAACTCAATAATTTCTTATCAAACATCATCTCTAGCCATGAGTGAATCCCAGCGAGAGATTGAATACCCTGGCATAGCTATCCAAACTGACAATGCAAACGTGAGTGGTTCGTAGCAGAAGTTAACCAAGTACCGTATTTTCCGGACCAAAGTGCACACCGAATTATAAGGGCGGGAGTGGAAGAAGTGTCAAAAGATGGAGCTAACTGTTTTAATGACCTTCAGACTTTACTTCAATCAATAACGGAGCAGCATCTCCTCATCCGCCGGAAATGTGTCCAGGAAAAACCATCCGACCGGAACTCTCTAATAACTACAGTTCCTTGGGTGAATAATGTAAACTCACTACACCGGTATGTTTTAGCGCTTTCATGGCGAGTTTACTGACAGATATAAGTAAGAACTTTACACTACTTTATATTAGAAATGGCAACAGCGGAGGATGAATGTCCCTTAACAAGAAGACAGAGAAAAAAAAGAACCTTATCGACTTCCGGACCATAGGGCGCACCGAATTATAAGGACGGGAGTGGAAGAAGTGTCAAAAGATGGAGATAACTGTTTTAATGACCTTCAGACTTTACTTCAATCAATAACGAAGCAGCATCTCCTCATCCGCCAGAAATGTGTCCCGTAAAAAAACATCCGACCGGAACTCTCTAATAACTAAAGTTCCTTGGGTGAATAATGTAAACTCACTACACCGGTATGTTTTAGCGCTTTCATGGCGAGTTTACTGACAGATATAAGTAAGAACTTTACACTACTTTATATTAGAAATGGCAACAACTGAGGATGAATGTCCCATAACAAGAAGACAGAGAAAAAAAAGAAGCTTATCGACTTCCGGACCATAGAGCGCACCGAATTATAAGGACGGAGTGGAAGAAGTGTCAAAAGATGGAGCTAACTGTTTTAATGACCTTCAGACTTTACTTCAATCAATAACGGAGCAGCATCTTCTCATCCGCCGGAAATGTGTCCCGTGAAAAAACGTCCGACTTAAACTCTCTAATAACTAAAGTTCCTTGGGTGAATAATGTACACTCACTACACCGGTATGTTTTAGCGCTTTTATGGCGAGTTTACTGACAGATATAAGTAAGAACTTTACACTACTTTATATTAGAAATGGCAACAGCGGAGGATGAATGTCCCATAACAAGAAGACAGAGAAAAAAAAGAACCTTATCGACTTCCAGACCAAAGGGCGCACCAAATTATAAGGACGGGAGTGGAAGAAGTGTCAAAAAAATGGAGCTAACTGTTTTAATGACATTCAGACTTTACTTAAATCAATAACGGAGCAGCATCTCCTCATCTGCCGGAAATGTGTCCAGTGAAAAACCGTTCGACCGGAACTCTCTAATAACTAAAGTTCCTTGGGTGAATAATGTAAACTCACTACACCGGTATGTTTTAGCGCTTTCATGGCAAGTTTACTGACAGATATAAGTAAGAACTTTACACTACTTTATATTAGAAATGACAACAGCTGAGGATGAATGTCCCATAACAAGAAGCTGGAGAAAAAAAAGAAGCTTATCTACTTCCGGACCATAGAGTGCACCGAATTATAAGGACGTGAGTGGAAGAAGTGTCAAAAGATGGAGCTAACTGTTTTAATGACCTTCAGACTTTACTTCAATCAATAACGGAGCAGCATCTCCTCATCTGCCGGAAATGTGTCCAGTGAAAAACCGTTCGACTGGAACTCTCTAATAACTAAAGTTCCTTGGGTGAATAATGTAAACTCACTACACCGGTATGTTTTAGCACTTTCATGGCGAGTTTACTGACAGATATAGGTAAAAACTTTACACTACTTTATATTAGAAATGGCAACAGCGGAGGATTAATGTCCCATAACAAGAAGACAGAGGGAAAAAAAGAAGCTTATCGACTTACGGACCATAGGGCGCACCAAATTATAAGGACGGGAGTGGAAGAAGTGTCAAAAGATGGAGCTAACTGTTTTATTGACCTTCAGACTTTACTTCAATCAATAACGGAGCAGCATCTCCTCATCTGCCGGAAATATTTCCAGTGAAAAACCATCCAACCGGAACTCTCTAATAACTACAGTTCCTTGGGTGAATAATGTAAACTCACTACACCGGTATGTTTTAGCGCTTTTATGGCGAGTTTACTGACAGATATAAGTAAGAACTTTACACTACTTTATATTAGAACTGGCAACAGCGGAGGATGACTGTCCCATAACAAGAAGATAGAGAAAAAAAAGAACCTTATCTACTTCCGGACCATAGAGCGCACCAAATTATAAGGACGAGAGTGGAAGAAGTGTCAAAAGATGGAGCTAACTGTTTTATTGACCTTCAGACTTTACTTCAATCAATAACGGAGCAGCATCTCCTCATCCGCCAGAAATATTTCCAGTGAAAAACCATCCGACCGGAACTCTCTAATAACTACAGTTCCTTGGGTGAATAATGTAAACTCACTACACCGGTATGTGTTAGCGCTTTCATGGCGAGATTACTGACAGATATAAGTAAGAACTTTACACTACTTTATATTAGAAATGCAACAACGGAGGATGAATGTCCCATAACAAGAAGACAGAGAAAAAAAGAACCTTATCGACTTCCAGACCATAGGGCGCACCGAATTATAAGGACGGGAGTGGAAGAAGTGTCAAAAGATGGAGCTAACTTTTTAATGACCTTCAGACTTTACTTCAATCAATAACGAAGCAGCATCTCTTCATCCGCCGGAAATGTGTCCAGTGAAAAACCGTCCGACCGGAACTCTCTAATAACTAAAGTTCCTTGGGTGAATAATGTAAAGTCACTACACCGGTATGTTTTAGCGCTTTTATGGCGAGTTTACTGACAGATATAAGTCAGAACTTTACACTACTTTATATTAGAAATGGCAACAACAGAGGATGAATGTCCCATAACAAGAAGACAGAGAAAAAAAAGAACCTTATCGACTTCCAGACCATAGGGCGCACCGAATTATAAGGACGGGAGTGGAAGAAGTGTCAAAAGATGGAGCTAACTGTTTTAATGACATTCAGACTTTACTTCAATCAATAACGAAGCAGCATCTCCTCATCCGCCGGAAATGTGTCCCGTGAAAAACCGTCCGACTTGAACTCTCTAATAACTAAAGTTCCTTGGGTGAATAATGTAAACTCACTACACCGGTATGTTTTTAGCGCTTTCATGGCGAGTTTACTGACAGATATAAGTAAGAACTTTACACTACTTTATATTAGAAATGGCAACAACGGAGGATGAATATTCCATAACAAGAAGACAGAGGGGAAAAAAAGAAGCTTATCGACTTACGGACCATAGGGCGCACCAAATTATAAGGACGAGAGTGGAAGAAGTGTCAAAAGATGGAGCTAACTGTTTTATTGACCTTCAGACTTTACTTCAATCAATAACGGAGCAGCATCTCCTCATCCGCCAGAAATATTTCCAGTGAAAAACCATCCGACCGGAACTCTCTAATAACTACAGTTCCTTGGGTGAATAATGTAAACTCACTACACCGGTATGTGTTAGCGCTTTCATGGCGAGATTACTGACAGATATAAGTAAGAACTTTACACTACTTTATATTAGAAATGCAACAACGGAGGATGAATGTCCCATAACAAGAAGACAGAGAAAAAAAGAACCTTATCGACTTCCAGACCATAGGGCGCACCGAATTATAAGGACGGGAGTGGAAGAAGTGTCAAAAGATGGAGCTAACTTTTTAATGACCTTCAGACTTTACTTCAATCAATAACGAAGCAGCATCTCTTCATCCGCCGGAAATGTGTCCAGTGAAAAACCGTCCGACCGGAACTCTCTAATAACTAAAGTTCCTTGGGTGAATAATGTAAAGTCACTACACCGGTATGTTTTAGCGCTTTTATGGCGAGTTTACTGACAGATATAAGTAAGAACTTTACACTACTTTATATTAGAAATGGCAACAACAGAGGATGAATGTCCCATAACAAGAAGACAGAGAAAAAAAAGAACCTTATCGACTTCCAGACCATAGGGCGCACCGAATTATAAGGACGGGAGTGGAAGAAGTGTCAAAAGATGGAGCTAACTGTTTTAATGACATTCAGACTTTACTTCAATCAATAACGAAGCAGCATCTCCTCATCCGCCGGAAATGTGTCCCGTGAAAAACCGTCCGACTTGAACTCTCTAATAACTAAAGTTCCTTGGGTGAATAATGTAAACTCACTACACCGGTATGTTTTTAGCGCTTTCATGGCGAGTTTACTGACAGATATAAGTAAGAACTTTACACTACTTTATATTAGAAATGGCAACAACGGAGGATGAATATTCCATAACAAGAAGACAGAGGGGAAAAAAAGAAGCTTATCGACTTACGGACCATAGGGCGCACCAAATTATAAGGACGGGAGTGGAAGAAGTGTCGAAAGATGGAGCTAACTGTTTTATTGACCTTCAGACTTTACTTCAATCAATAACGGATCAGCATCTCCTCATCCACCGGAAATATTTCCAGTGAAAAACCATCCGACCGGAACTCTCTAATAACTAAAGTTCCTTGGGTGAATAATGTAAACTCACTACACCGGTATGTTTTACCGCTTTCATGGCGAGTTTACTGACAGATATAAGTAAGAACTTTACACTACTTTATATTAGAAATGGCAACAGCTGAGGATGAATGTCCCATAACAAGAAGACAGAGAAAAAAAAGAAGCTGTGAATCGATTCCCAGGTAGCGGGAATAAGTACCGTATCGGTTCCAATATGAACGGTACACATCCCTACCCGCTGCACTCTACCACTGCTTTCCATCCATCACAAAGCGACACTACTGTCAGTCAGCATCCCAATGATGTTATCCTCCCAAGGTCGGTCCATCAATCCTGCGTCCTTGACCACGGTCTCGCAAAATAACGACGGCATGTGAACCAGCCGACGGCGGAAGCGTATCCTCTGATGGAGCCATGATGGCGTACCCTAAACCATATTAACGCTCCGATCGGGACAAGCTTCTCTCCGCACTTAATATTTTACGAGGGATTTGTCTGGAAGGCAGCGTAAAAAAAAACCTGCGACGTCGCAAATCATCAATTATGCAGATTTTTTTACACAAAGGAGGAAAACACGTCCAAATTAGTATCGATGATCGCCAGGGAGGATGGACGAAAACGGAGCGGCGGCTTTTTTATGTTTTAGAGCAGGGGTGTCGAACTCATTTTAGCTCAGGGGCCACATGGAGGACTGGTCAAATCATGGCATGATAACTTAAAAATAAAGAAAACTTCAGATTGTTTTTTTTTGTTTAATATTAGACCAATCACATTCTGAAAATGTACAAATTATGTTTGTTTTTTTACACTTACATGCTGCAGTTAATTGAATTGTATCTTCATTAATTGTTATTTATACTTTCTGAATAAATTATGTGATAATGTTTATTAGTCAAATAGGTGGAATTGAGTCTGGCACAGTCCACCCATTGGTGTTAATTTGTAATATATCAGAAGATTAAATGAATGTAATTTACTAATTTTCCTAAACTGATGTACTAACATGTGGTTTATTCTGTACATACAGTGGTGGTCAAAAGTTGACATACACTTGTAAAGAACATAAATGTCATGGATGTCTTGAATTTCCAATAATTTCTACATCTGACATCACATGGACAAAGATAAGACCTTCTGGAGGAAAGTTCTGTGGTCAGATGAAACAAAAATTGAGCTGTTTGGCCACAATACCCAGCAATATGTTTGGAGGAGAAAAGGTGAGGCCTTTAATCCCAGGAACACCATAACTACCGTCAAGCATGGTGGTGGCCTGTTTTGCTGCCAATGGAACTGGTGCTTTACAGAGAGTAAATGGGACAATGAAAAAGGAGGATTACCTCCAAATTCTTCAGGACAACCTAAAATCATCAGCCCGGAGGTTGTATCTTGGGTGCAATTGGGTGTTCCAACAGGACAATGACCCCAAACACATGTCAAAAGTGGTAAAGGAATGGCTAAATCAGGCTAGAATGAAGGTTTTAGAATGGCCTTCCCAAAGTCCTGACTTAAACGTGTGGACAATGCTGAAGAAACAAGTCCATGTCAGAAAACCAACAAATTTAGCCGAACTGCACCAAGTATGTCAAAAGGAGTGGTCAAAAATTCAACCAGAAGCTTGTCAAAAAAATGGTATGTAAATTATCAAAAAACTTTCCGTTCCCTGGGTTCCCAGTGAACAGACGAAAGCTGTCTTTGTTGCACCAAGCCAAAGGCTTGGAAAATTCCGCTGTGTACGATGGGAGGAGACGGGAGTTGTTATCTGTTGTGATCCAAGACTTGCCCAAGCTCGATCCAGGACCAGCCCAAGCCCGAGGCATCTTTTTCTTTTGTGTTAATGTGACCAAAAACAATGTCTGTTTACATACCCTCCATTCCTTTAGAAACAGCTGTTGTTGTAAGCAAATATTAACATTGCTGTATGTATACTTTTGACCCAGCAGATTTGCTCACATTTTCAGTAGACTCATAATAAATTCATAAAAGAACCAAACTTCACAAATGTTTTTTGTGACCAACAAGTATGTGCTCCAATCACTCTATCACAAAAAATTATGAGTTGTAGAAATTATTGGAAACTCAAGACAGCCATGACATTATGTTCTTTACAAGTGTATGTAAAATTTTGACCACGACTGTATGTAGCATTGTCTACAACAACACTTGAATTTGGACTCATTTCATTTATCACACTTGAAGTAAGAAGGGGACACATATTTATGTGCGCCCAGAAAATGTGTCCCCAGTCATAAGTACAACACGAACCGCACAGATTATCAATTTGTATACTATCACTAATAGTAGTGTACAAACTAGGGTCACAATGTAAACAAACACCATAGGTGGATCTACACCTGACATCCACTGTAATGATACCAAGTACAAGAGCGTTTGTAGTCGATACTACTATGATTACGTCGATATTTTTTTGCCATCCCAACATCTTCTTTCGTTTTTTTAAATGTATATTATGTTTATAAACTCAGGAAATATGTCCCTGGACACATGAGGACTTTGAATATGACCAATGTATGATCCTGTAACTACTTGGTATCGGATTGATACCCAAATTTGTGGTATCATCCAAAACTAATGTAAAGCATCCAAACAACAGAAGAATAAGTGATTATTACATTTTAACAGAAGTGTAGATAGAACATGTTCAAAGAGAAAGTAAGCAGATATTAACAGTAAATGAACAAGTAGATTAATTATTTATTTTCTACCACTTGTCCTTAATAATTTTGACAAAATAATAGAATGGAAAATGACACAATATGTTACTGCATATGTCAGCAGACTAATTAGGAGCCTTTGTATGTTTTTTTTTACTAATAAAAGACAAGTTGTCTAGTATGTTCACTATTTTATTTAAGGACTAAATTGCAATAATAAACATATGTTTAATGTACCCTAAGATTTTTTGTTAAAATAAAGCCAATAGTGCCATTTTTTGTGGTCCCCTTTATTTAGAAAAATATCGAAAAGTATTAAAAAGTATTTTCCGGGGCAGGGGGGGCGTGGCCCGCGGACCTGCAGCGAAGCGGGGTGTGCCAGGACCGGCTTCGAGATCAGCGACAGGTGCGTAGATGGCCCACCTGGGCCTGATTATCTAATCACCTGTCGCTCTGTTAAAAGGCAGCAGCCGGGGAGGGGAGGGGGTTGGTGGTGGAGCACGAGCAAGAGCAAGACAGACGACACTGGAGAGAAACCATTCGTGTGCTCAATTGACAGAAAAGACAACTGCTGAAAAGCACTCCAAAAGACTTTGCACGTTTTATTGTAAAATAAAACATTGTTGTCAACCTGGAAGAGCCTGGCATGTCGGTAATTGGTGGTCCGAAGAACCCGGAACTGCAAGACTTCCACAGTATTAAAATGATTTTAGTACCGGTACCAAAATATTGGTATCGGGACAATACTAGAATCCAAACACAGATGTGTCGCCTCTATCCTACCACAGCTCCGCCCCCCATACTTGCCAACCTTGAGACCTCCAATTTCGGGAGGTGGGGGGTGGGGGTGGGGGGGGGGGGTGGGGGGGCGTGGTTGGGGGCGTGGTTAAGAGGGGAGGAGTATATTTACAGCTAGAATTCACCAAGTCAATTATTTCATATATATATATATATATATATACTTTCAGTGAATTCTAGCTATATATATATTTATTTTATTATATATATATATTACATATATATATATATATATATATATATATATATATATATATATATATATATAAATAAGAGAAATACTTGAATTTCAGTGTTCATTTATTTCCACATATACACACACATAACGCTCATCTACTCATTGTTGAGTTAAGGGTTGAATTGTCCATCCTTGTTCTATTCTCTGTCACTATTTTCTAACCAAGCTGAACACCCTCTCTGCATTCTGCTTCGTCTCCTTGTTGTGTGCGCAGTTGTGCACTGCACTCTCTAAAAGCCCTAGATGTTATTGTCACATATGCATGTACAGCAGATGGCAGTATTGTCCTGTTTAAGAGTGTCACAACATTGCTGTTTACGCCAGACGAACTGCTTTACGGTAGACGAAAATGTGACTGCTGTTGTTGTGTGTTGTTGCCGCGCTGGGAGGACGTTAATGAAACTGCCTAACAATAAACCCACATAAGAAACCAAGAACTCGTCCTCGATCATTCTACAGTTATAATGTGATCGGGCAGGCACGCTGTTTATATTGTGGGAAAGCGGACATGAAAACAGGCTGTCGCCACGTCATTTAGGTCCGCATGAATTTCGGGAGATTTTCGGGAGAAAATTTGTCCCGGGAGGTTTTCGGGAGAGGCGCTGAATTTCGGGAGTCTCGGGTTGGCAAGTATGCCGCCCCCTCTTAAGTCATGCGTGTGGTAGGAGACACAAAGAATTGCTCTGGCGACACCCAGTGGACACATTTAGAAACAGCAGTTTCTTCCATTCAAAAATTTCAGCAAATTTTTTTACTTAGCAAACTCATCTCGTGAAACCTGTTGGTGGGCCTAATCTGGCCTGCGGGCCGTACCTTTGACATCCCTGTTTTAGAGGGTCTACTGTACAAGCCCTTCTTGTACATCGCTGCTTATTCAGGTTTGAAAGTCTTTAAAAAGGCGGAGTCTGTTATGTATTGATGCACGATTGGTTCTGCAGAACCACCATCTTAATCTACCTTTTAGGAGATTATAACAACCTAATAGCACCTTTCCTGGCTTTGTTACAATAAATAAATACAGGCACTGATGCATGTATAAATATTCTAAGGCTCAGCTTTATGAGGCTTTTCAGGTCTGGACTGTTCTCCTCGAACCTTATCAGTGAAAATCCAGCTGTCCTTGCGGAAGGGAAAAAAATCCCAACAAGCTTTTTCTGCTGACAAGACAGGACCTTTTTATGTTCTGACTTTCAGCACGCTGACACGGGTAATCCGTACCATGTAGAGAAAGGAAACAACAAATCAGCCGTTTAATTGCCGCAGTTTTAAGACTTATTTATCAAATGGGAAGTTAAAATAGCAGCAGTAATGAGCTTGATAGAGAGAGAGCGCGTGTTTAATAGAGGGTATAATAGTCCCGATCAGGGGTAGGCGTAAAGGCAAACAAAGCTGATTTGGCCGCGGCGACATAACATTTAAGTTCATATCGGTTGGCGGGTGAGTCAGGTGTGCAGGTGGCTGGCTGTGCTAACCGCCATCTGGGAGGGCATGTCATTAAGAACTGATAGAAGACTAAATAAAACATACAGAATAGAAGCATAACCTGCATTCGACGGGCCCAAGAACATAAATTGTGTGTCTCCTAGGGGTGTGACGGTACACAAAAATGTCGGTTCGGTACGTACCTCGGTTTAGAGGTCACGGTTCGGTTAATTTTCGGTACAGTAAGGAAACAACAAAATATAAATTTTTTGGTTATTTATTTACCAAATTTGTAAACAAAATCCTTTTAACATTGGGAACACTATGATAATTCTGCCAACGTTAATCAACATTAAACTGCCTCACTACCGGTCGGACGTGCCCTAAAAATCTCCCGAGGGAGGCGATCGGGTGGCATCCTGACCAGATGCCCGAACCACCTCATCTGGCTCCTCTCGATGTGGAGGAGCAGCGGCTTTACTTTGAGCTCCCCCCGGATGACAGAGCTTCTCACCCTATCTCTAAGGGAGAGCCCCGCCACCCGGCGGAGGAAACTCATTTCGGCCGCTTGTACCCGTGATCTTGTCCTTTCGGTCATAACCCAAAGCTCATGACCATAGGTGAGGATGGGAACGTAGATCGACCGGTAAATTGAGAGCTTTGCCTTCCGGCTCAGCTCCTTCTTCACCACAACGGATCGATACAGCGTCCGCATTACTGAAGATGCCGCACCGATCCGCCTGTCGATCTCACGATCCACTCTTCCCTCACTCGTGAACAAGACTCCGAGGTACTTGAACTCCTCCACTTGGGGCAGGGTCTCCTCCCCAACCCGGAGATGGCACTCCACCCTTTTCCGGGCGAGAACCATGGACTCGGACTTGGAGGTGCTGATTCTCATCCCAGTCGCTTCACACTCGGCTGCGAACCGATCCAGCGAGAGCTGAAGATCCTGGCCAGATGAAGCCATCAGGACCACATCATCTGCAAAAAGCAGAGACCTAATCCTGCAGCCACCAAACCGGATCCCCTCAACGCCTTGAGTGCGCCTAGAAATTCTGTCCATAAAAGTTATGAACAGAATCGGTGACAAAGGGCAGCCTTGGCGGAGTCCAACCCTCACTGGAAACGTGTCCGACTTACTGCCGGCAATGCGGACCAAGCTCTGACACTGATCATACAGGGAGCGGACCGCCAAAATCAGACAGTCCGATACCCCATACTCTCTGAGCACTTTCCACAGGACTTCCCGAGGGACACGGTCGAATGCCTTCTCCAAGTCCACAAAACACATGTAGACTGGTTGGGCAAACTCCCATGCACCCTCAAGGACCCTGCCGAGAGTATAGAGCTGGTCCACAGTTCCACGACCAGGACAAAAACCACACTGTTCCTCCTGAATCCGAGGTTCGACTATCCGGCGTAGCCTCCTCTCCAGGACACCTGAATGGACCTTACCGGGAAGGCTGAGGAGTGTGATCCCACGATAGTTAGAACACACCCTCCGGTTCCCCTCCTTAAAGAGGGGAACCACCACCCCGGTCTGCCAATCCAGAGGTACCGCCCCCGATATCCACACGATGCTGCAGAGTCTTGTCAACCAAGACAGCCCCACAACATCCAGAGCCTTAAGGAACTCCGGGCGGATCTCATCCACCCCCGGGGCCTTGCCACCGAGGAGCTTTTTAACTACCTCAGCAACCTCAGCCCCAGAAATAGAAGAGCCCACCACAGATTCCCCAGGCACTGCTTCCTCATAAGAAGTCAACTCATCATGCTTAATTTATTACAGCATTTGGGAAGCCTGTAGTTGATTTATTGTGTAAATGTTATATTTTTATCAACATGTGATAGCAAAGACCCTGCCATTCAAAACTAGACTGCTGCATTTCTAATGATTAATGTAACTATAGCTGAAAAAAATAGTACAATAGCAATAGGAGAGACTATTCATCCCTGAACACCATGGAGTTCATGTAGGCTTAATGATGCACTTACATTATTATATCAACTATCAGAGACAGAAACTCTTCATTTAACATAATGTCATTTTTTGCTGCTTCAACACAGCTCAATCAACACAGAAAAAGGTAAAGTGAAATAACAGACAGACATGGCTTTGCTGTCCGTAACACACACACACCGCAAAATGAGCTAACATTACGCTAAAAGCGAATTAGCCTTCATCTCAAGCCAGGTCTGCAAGCGAGCTGAACTGCCTTTTATATTTCTAGAACAGTGGTCCTTAACCTGGGTTCGATCGAACCCTAGGGGTTCGGTGAGTCGGCCTCAGGGGTTCGGCAGAGCCTCCGCCGCCGAGGTCAAGACACGCCCGACTCATCGTGTAAACAAAAACTTCTCCCTGTCGGCGTATTATGGATACCGCCAAACAATGTTCCCTCTAATTTTCCATATGTGTGAGCAAACGCAAAAACTCCTTGAGCATTCATGTGGAGCGCATGTGAGCGACGTCAGACGTTCACATGCACTGTGGTCACACCTGCAGCACACCTGTCCCAAACCTGACTAAATACCACATTTTATTATTGTAATCAAATGACAGCAGTTATTTCCATGAGATTATTTTCTAATATAAGTGTTTTGGCCCACTTACAATGACTATTAAGGAGTTGGACAGAAATTAGAGATGTCCGATATATATCGGACTGCCGATATTATCGGCCGATAAATGCTTTAAAATGTAATATCGGAAATTATCGGTATCGGTTTCAAAAAGTAAAATGTATGACTTTTTAAAACGCCGCTGTGTACACGGACAAAGGGAGAAGTACAGAGAGCCAATAAACCTTAAAGGCACTGCCTTTGTGTGCCGGTCCATACAGGTCACACTGAGGGTGGCCGTATAAACAACTTTAACACTGTTACAAATATGCGCTACACTGTGAACCCACACCAAACAAGAATGACAAACACATTTCGGGAGAACATCCGCACCGTAACACAACATAAACACAACAGAACAAATACCCAGAACCCCTTGCAGCACTAACTCTTCCGGAACGCTACAATACAATACAACCAACCCCGCCCACCTCAACCTCCTCATGCTCTCTCAGGGAGAGCATGTCCCAAATTCCAAGCTGCTGTTTTGAGGCATGTTAAAAAAAGATAATGCACTTTGTGACTTCAATAATAAATATGGCAGTGCCATGTTGGCATTTTTTTCCATAACTTGAGTTGATTTATTTTGGAAAACCTTGTTACATTGTTTAATGCATCCAGCGGGGCATCACGACAAAATTAGGCATAATAATGTGTTAATTCCACGACTGTATATATCGGTGTCGGTTGATATCGGAATCGGTAATTAAGAGTTGGACAATATCGGAATATCGGATATCGGCAAAAAAGCCGTTATCGGACATCTCTAATTGAAATGTAAGCAAAGCTATGTTAGCTACAGTGCTAACATTCACATTTTAACAACATCAACCTCGGTGAACTTACTGTCACGGAGTGTTGGTGAGTGTTTGTCCAGGAAAACATGATTTAATGTTCAAAATAAATGTAAAACACAAACCAGGAACTAGGAATAGCCAAACTGAAAACAGGAACCAGCAAACAGAAAAACTGGAAACAGCTAATGGCTAACAAGATCTAGCTAACAGGAAAACACGAAACAAAAGAGCTAGGAGACAGCAAACTGTAAATAGCTATTAGGAACTATCAAACAGGAACATCTTACCGCAAACAACGACAAGTAGTAGACAATGACATCGACAATACTCCAGCCCTGACTGGATGACAAAGCAGGTTTAAATGGCAGCCGGATGATTGACACCAGGTGTGACCAGGTGCCAATCGGCCGCAGCTGAGGGGAATCAGCGCTCAGGGAGAAAAGCAGGAAATAACCAAAATAAGAGCGCTGACAGGAAATAAAGACAGAGGAAAAACCAAAACATAACTAAACTGTCAGTGACAAACCTGACACTTACTCACCAAAAGAAAACTATAAATGAACTTGCAGTTGCCCCGTCTGTGGCTAACTGACTGACAGTTGACAGAGCTTTATTCTAAGATGTGTGGTGGTATCCACAGGGCGGGTCAGAAGCGGGATCATTTCCACAAAGGAGGAGGTTTTTCCCCTTCTTGGCGCCGTGAAAAAGACGCAACTTTCAAAAGGCCTCTCAAAGTAGAGCAAACAAGTGAGGGAGTTGATGGATTTTTATCATGTTCAATGCTCATAAACAGGCTCCAGGGACACATTAGTGTAAAGGACTTATAAAATGCTACTGTAATAACCTTTAACAGCTGCTTTTCTCAGTGCCAAGCACAGCAGTTTTTGCCCGGAATACATCAATACTTATTTAGAACTCAGCCGCAAAAAAAACGGTTGTTACTCCACTGTCACGATCTCACATGGCAGGTTTGGACTTAAAGGCCTACTGAAACCCACTACTACCGACCACGCAGTCTGATAGTTTATATATCAATGATGAAATCTTAACATTGCAACACATGCCAATACGGCCGGGTTAGCTTACTAAAGTGCAATTTTAAATTTTGCGCGAAATATCCTGCTGAAAACGTCTCGGTATGATGACGCCGGCACGTGACGTCACGGATTGTAGAGGACAGCATGGTGGCCAGCTATTAAGTCGTCTGTTTTCATCGCAAAATTCCACAGTATTCTGGACATCTGTGTTGGTGAATCTTTTGCAATTTGTTCAATGAACAATGGAGACAGCAAAGAAGAAAGCTGTAGGTGGGAAGCGGTGTATTGCGGCAGGTAGAATGCACCCCCTGACTGTTGTGCCGGAAAACACAGCCGGTGTTTCATTGTTTACAATCCCGAAAGATGACAGTCAAGGTTTACCATTGGCCTGTGGAGAACTGGGACAACAGAGACTCTTACCAGGAGGACTTTGAGTTGGATACGCAGACGCGGTACCGTGAGTACGCATGCAGCTCCGGCTTCCAAACATTTGATCGCTTGCCCGTACGTGCGTGCCGCTACGTGCATGTCACGTACGTAACTTTGGGGACTTTGGGGAAATATATGTGCTGTATGAACTTTGGGGAGGTGAACGGTACTTTGGGCTGTGGGATTGAGTGTGTTGTGCAGGTGTTTGAGTTGTATTGGCGGGTTGTATGGACGGGAGGGGGGAGGTGTTTGTTATGCGGGATTAATTTGTGGCATATTAAATATAAGCCTGGTTGTGTTGTGGCTAATAGAGTATATATATGTATTGTGTTTATTTACTGTTTTAGTCATTCCCAGCTGAATATCAGGTCCCACCCGCCTCTCACAGCATCTTCTCTATCTGAATCGCTCCCACTGCCCTCTAGTCCTTCACTCTCACTTTCCTCATCCACAAATCTTTCATCCTCGCTCAAATTAATGGGGAAATCGTCGCTTTCTCGGTCCGAATCGCTCTCGCTGCTGGTGGCCATGATTGTAAACAATGTGCAGATGTGAGGAGCTCCACAACCTGTGACGTCACGCTACTCGTCTGCTACTTCCGGCCGGTACAGGCAAGGCTTTTTTATCAACGACCAAAAGTTGCGAACCTTATCGTCGATGTTCTCTACTAAATCCTTTCCGCAAAAATCTGGCAATATCGCGAAATGATCAAGTATGACACATAGAATGGACCTGCTATCCCCGTTTAAATAAGAAAATCGCATTTCAGTAGGCCTTTAAGTTCATTTCCTGTTTTTCCACCATTATTTCCTTTTTGAGACACTTATTTTGTTATTTCTAGTTCGTCATTGTACTTCCACACTTGTTTGAAAGAGTTAGAAGTGCACTTTTTTAGGGTTGTACAGTGTTGGTCCTCTGCGACTTCCCTGCTGTTTTCATTCATACTCCTTGTGTTTTCCCAATTAAAAGGGCTTCATACCTGCACAACACCTGCCATCTTTGCACCCCGGGGTCCAGACCAACAACACAAACCAAGAACGTAATAAGTACACAAGTAATGTGTGCTATAACGATACACTTAATATTAGGGAAGCACAAAAAATGTATTCACATCTGAATCGCGATTCTTATTCATCTTGATTTTAAATTGACTTCTAATTTTAAAAAATCTGAAAAATAAATGAATAATTAAATAGTTTTACCCGAATGCAGCTGAGATAGGCTCCAGCACCCCCCGCGACCCCAAAAGGGACAAGCGGTAGAAAATGGATGGATGGATGGACTTTTATACACACACACACACACACACACACACGCACATATATATATATATATATATATATATATATACATACACACACACACACACACACACACACACACACACACACACACACACACATACATACATACATATATATATATATATATATATATATATACATACACACACACACACACACACACACACACACACACACACACACATATATACACACATATATATATATATATGCATACGAAGGGAATAAGCGGTAGAAAATGGATGGATGGATATAGATATATATATATATATATATATATATATATATATATATATATATATATATATATATATATATATATATATATATATATATATATATATATCCATCCATCCATCCATTTTCTACCGCTTATTCCCTTTGGGGTCGCGGGGGGCGCTGGAGCCTATCTCAGCTACAATCGGGCGGAAGGTATATATATATATATATATATATGTATACACACATATATATACACATACATACATACATATATATATACATACATATGCACATACATACATATTTACATACTGTACATATATATATACATACATATATATATATACATATATATAGATATACATATATATACATATATACATACATATATACACATATATATACATACATATATACTCATATATACATACATATATACAGGGGCGCCGCTAGGGATTTTGGGCCCCATGAAAAGAATCTTTACAGGGCCCCCAACACAGTGTCATTATTTTTTCTGTATTATAATTTCATCATCATTAGGGGCCTCTCTGGGCCCCCCTCCATCATGGGCCCCTAGAATCTATCTCCTTTACCCCCCCTTTTCGGCGCCCCTGCATATATATATATATATACATACATAGATACACATATATATACACACATATATACTCATATATATACATACATATATATACATATATATACACATATATACACACATATATACACATATATACATATATATACATATACATATGTACATATATATACAAATATATATATATATACATATATATACATACATATATATATTTATACATATTTATACATATATATATACATACATATATACTGTACACATATACACATACATACATATATACACATACATATAAATATATACATATAGAGAGAGAGAGAGAGAGAGAGAGCGAGAGCGAGAGAGAGACAAGCGAAATTGGCATTTATTTAATGATATTATATCGTGATAAACACCAATATCGGTATATAAAATGATATATTTATGTCCATATCGCACAGCATTACTGAACAACACTCAAGTGTTGGAATATTCAGCATTAAAGCCTTTTTCATCCCTCAGATTTGCTGCGCTTTCAAACAAGCACGCGTCAAATCCGGTGATGTTGATCTTCATTGTTATGGCACGTTAGTTTTAGAATTAAAAACAGCCAGCCTGTCATGGCTAAAACAACAAAGCGGAGCAAAGGAGCTCCCCTGGATGCGGGGCAGGTAATCCCAGCCTCCGTCAGGGGGAGACGGTGTGGATTTACGACTATAAGCCCTGACGAACACGAGAGAAACTCCTTGCCTTTTACATTAAACCTCGCTTTCAGCTCGGGTCTAAATCTGGAATCAAGGTAATCATCCTCACTCTTAGGGTTGAGTCACCTCCAGAATAGCATTTGTGCCATGTGACCTTCATAGAGGAGGATACAGGGTGACGTTTGATGGTCCTTTGCAGACGAGTACAGGCGTCACAAGTGCACTGTGGGTAGGGATGGGAATTGATACGATTTTACGGTTCTACTTCCGATTCTGCTTAATTATTCGGTTCCTTAACGATTTTCGTATCGATTCTTATTTGGGGGAGAAAAAAAGATTTTAAAAAAAGGAGCATCAATGTCATGCCTGACATTATGTTTGTTGTGGTTCTCCTTTCTTTCAGTCTAGTTCTGTTCAAGCACATTTTCCCTTTGTTTACTTTTCTTGTTGCCCTGGACACTAATTAGAGCAGGGGTGTCAAACGTACGGCCCGAGGGCCGGATCAGGCCCGCGAACAGGTTTTATCCGGCCCCGCGGGATGAGTTTGCTAAGTATAAAAATGAACCTGAAATTTTTTAACGAACCAGTGACCACTGGATGTCGCAATAGCAATTACTTGTATTTTTGTAGATAATGCTTGTTAGAATAATTATGTGTAAGTTATCACACAACTTTAGTACGCTTAAAGTCCGTTGCTATAGTTATAACTATTGTGCTCAAGCTGTACTTTTTCTATCTGTGCAAGGACAAAACTTCTTGTCTGAGGGGTGGTATCTTTGTTTTAGCCCGCTTACAGCCAAGGACTTCAAGGACCTCGACGAAGATAAGACGACAGCACGCGGACGAAGCAGGGTTAAGGTCGAAATCACAAGGCCCCAGCACATTCCGTCACGTATTGTGCGTACTGGAGCTGCTTTGCATGATATGCGTGACCACTCCTTTTAGATGCGGCCTCAGTGATGTTGACTGGGGAACTCCTGAGTAAATAGAGCTGTACCTTAGAGCGTATGGCGAGACTGTGACTAAGTGTGCGGCTCCATGCGTTCTCCACATGAGCTAAATTGAACTCTGTCTCTGCATGATTCCTTGCTTCTTGTCTGTTTGATAGATGTCATCAGTGTTTGAACCTGACAATGCTACATATGTACAAAATAAACCACATGATGTTAGTACATCAGTCGAGGAAAATGATCAAACTACATAAGTAACATCCTGTAATTTGATTTTGATATAATTTTTTTTATCTTGATAGATTGAAAATGAACACCATTGAGTTGACTGATGAACATTATCACATAATTTATTTTGAAAATATAAAACGACAAATAAAGATGAACCGCAACATGTAAGTATAAAAAAAACAAAAAAAACATTATGATTTGTACAATTTCAGAATGAGCTTGTTCTATTTTTAAACAAAGAAAACAATCTGAAGCTGTCTTTATTTTTAAGTTATCGTGCCGTGATTTGGGAGTGGATTTTTCTCCATGTGGCCCCCGATCTAAAATGAGTTTGACACCTCTGGATTAGACAGTCATGTTTCTGTTTATTGATCAGTGTCCTCACCTGTTGTTGCCACTAATCATTCCCCTTTATATTCTGGTGTCCCCCAGGCCTTATTGTCATGATCAATGCATGTTCGTTTTCTTGCTGTGATAACATTTCCTTTTGTTCACCGTTTGCATGCTGTGTTAGCTCTATACTACAGCTTATGTTGTTTCACCTCTCCGTGCTAAACTAAGTTTTTGCTTTGTGGATCCCTGCGGACCTCCGAGCGATATGTTTTTGCCTCTTATATGGAATAAAAGGAACTTTACGTGCACGCAGCTCCTGTCCTTCAACGCATCTTAAGAACACCGCCATCGCAGCAATGCGACTTGAAGGTGACAATCAATTTAGTTAAGTTTAGAGGTAACATGACTTTACAAAGCCTACAGTGAGGTCTTAAAGGGGAACATTATCACCAGACCTATGTAAGCGTCAATATATACCTTGATGTTGCAGAAAAAAGACCTTTTTTTTTTTTTAATCGATTTCCGAACTCTAAATGGGTGAATTTTGGCGAATGAAACGCCTTTCTAATATTCGCTCTCGGAGCGATGACGTCACAACGGGAAGCAATCCGCCATTTTCTCAAACACGGAGTCAAATCAGCTCTGTTATTTTCCGTTTTTTCGACTGTTTTCCGTACCTTGGAAACATCATGCCTCGTCGGTGTGTTGTCGGAGGGTGTAACAACACAAACAGGGACGGATTCAAGTTGCACCAGTGGCCCAAAGATGCAAAAGTGGCAAGAAATTGGACGTTTGTTCCGCACACTTTACCGACGAAAGCTATGCTACGACAGAGATGGCAAGAATGTGTGGATATCCTGCGACACTCAAAGCAGATGCATTTCCAACGATAAAGTCAAATAAATCTGCCGCCAGACCCCCATTGAATCTGCCGGAGTGTGTGAGCAATTCAGGGACAAAGGACCTCGGTAGCACGGCAAGCAATGGCGGCAGTTTGTTCCCGCAGACGAGCGAGCTAAACCCCCTATCGACCCTAGCTTCCCTGTCCTGCTGACATCAACTCCAAAACTGGACAGATCAGCTTTCAGGAAAAGAGCGCGGATGAGGGTATGTCTACAGAATATATTAATTGATGAAAATTGGGCTGTCTGCACTCTCAAAGTGCATGTTGTTGCCAAATGTATTTCATATGCTGTAAACCTAGTTCATAGTTGTTAGTTTCCTTTAATGCCAAACAAACACATACCAATCGTTGGTTAGAAGGCGATCGCCGAATTCGTCCTCGCTTTCTCCCGTGTCGCTGGCTGCTGTCGTGTCGTTTTCGTCGGTTTCGCTTGCATACGGTTCAAACCGATATGGCTCAATAGCTTCAGTTTCTTCTTCAATTTCGTTTTCGCTACCTGCCACCACACTACAACCATCCGTTTCAATACAGTCGTAATCTGTTGAATCGCTTAAGCCGCTGAAATCCGAGTCTGAATCCGAGCTAATGTCGCTATATCTTGCTGTTCTTTCCGCCATGTTTGTTTGTATTCACTATGTGACGTCACAGGAAAATGTGCGGGTGTTTATAACGATGGTTAAAATCAGGCACTTTGAAGCTTTTTTTAGGGATATTGCGTGATGGGTAAAATTAAAAAAAACAAAACGAAAAATATAATAAGCCACTGGGAACTGGTTTTTAATGGTTTTAACCATTCTGAAATTGTGATAATGTTCCCCTTTAAGAACAATAAATTAGTTTTTAGTATAAGTTTGCTGGTTTCAAGAAATGTAATTATGTCAAGATAATGGCACTAGCATTTACTTCATTTAAGAATATTTTTCAACATATTGAGCAAAAAGGTCTCTTTTTTTTTTCTACCAAGAAAAGTGCACTTGTTATTAGTGAGAATATACTTATTTTAAGGTATTTTTGGGTTCATTGAGGTTAGCTAATTTTACTTGTTTTGGAAAGTCTTTCCAAGCCGAATTTCCTTGTTCTATTGGCAGATAATTTTGCTTAATTCAAATAAAATACCACTAATTTTTGTATTTTTTTTTCTTGTTTTTGAACACTGACTTTTTGCAGTGTAGATAGGAGCGGTTAAAATGTGACTTTCATTTATAATTATTGCATGCTGCGTGTTCAAATGTTTCAGCATATTGCTCCTCTTTAAGAACCAGCAGCCTTATAATTATTACAAGTAGCGCTGTTGCAATCTTTTCTGGTAAAATGTAGTTAACTTGGGAGCGTTTGTTGCGCCTCTGCTTGGCATTTCTTAAACATGTGATTTGATTGCTGCTCCCCCTAAAGACTCACGTGCGTGTGATACCGGGACCTTTTTGGGGACGACGGGGGCAGCTAAAGCGAGTAGAATCCACTCTGCACGCTCCAGGTTGACATTTTCTCTACTTGTCTCTTCTACCTGACTGCACATGAGTTTCAGAGGCAGGACAAATTAGGCAGCCTGCAGACTGAGCAGAATCTTCACGGCGTGAAAAACCGAGGGTGAAGAAAATGTGACACGCTTGAGATGGGATCGAGAGCTCCGGCGTTTGCAGGATGGCGTCAGCAGGCCCTTTTCCACCGCAGGAACTTCCCCCGTTTACCCGGGTGAATAAAGTTCCCTCTGTGTTTCCACCAAAAAACTACCCGGGTAGATTAAGCTCTTCAAGGTGGGATTTTCGAAAGGTTCATTGAAGTTAAAAAAATTAAAGTACCACTGATTGTCATAAACACACTAGATGTGGCGAAATTATTCTCTGCATTTGACCCATCACCCTTGATCACCCCCTGGGAGGTGAGGGGAGCAGTGAGCAGCAGCGGTGGCCGCGCCCGGGAATAATATTTGGTGATTTAACCCCCAATTCCAACCCTTGATGCTGAGTGCCAAGCCGGGAGGTAATGGGTCCCATTTTTATAGTCTTTGGTATGACTCGGCTGGGGTTTGAACTCACGACCTACCAATCTCAGGGCGGACACTCTAACCACTAGGCCACTGAGCAGGTTTATGAACCTTTTGAACCCTAGCAGGGTCCGCTGATTGGTCGAACACAGTTTGGGGCGTTCCTAAAACTGTGTATTTTAAGTTTCAGCTGCCATTACGGTGCTTGTTTATTTACCATATTTTCCGGACCATAGGGCGCACTGACGATGAATGGTCTATTTGAATGGCGGGGCGGTATAGCTCGGTTGGTAGAGCAGCCGTGCCAGCAACTTGAGGGTTGCAGGTTCGATCCCCGCTTCCGCCATCCTAGTCACTGCCATTGTGTCCTTGGGCAAGACACTTTACCCACCTTCTCCCAGTGCCACCCACACTGGTTTAAATGTAACTTAGATATTGGGTTTCACAATGTAAAGCGCTTTGAGTCACTTGAGAAAAAGCGCTATATAAATGTAATTCACTTCACTTCACTATTTTCGATGTTTTTCATATATAAGGCGCACCGGACTATAAGGCGCATTAAAGGGGTCAAGCAACGTTATCATGGATGCCCCTGCTTATTTCAAAAAGACAATACCAAGCCACGTGTTACAACAGCGTGGCTTCATAGTAAAAGAGTGCGGGTACACTGTAAAAAAAAAATCCTATTTTTATGGTTAATTTACTCTAAATTTCTACTGTAATTTTTCTTTTTTTTTTTTTTAAATAGTTGATAAAACTGTAGAATTGAAGACATTATCTGTAAATAAACAATCCGCCTGTTATTTTAAGCAATATGCCAGTAATGACAAACTATGTATATTTCTATTTTTTTTTAGAGAAAAATACCAAATTAATTATACATAGCATTTTCTGTTTTCTTAAATTACTTTCAAATTCATGTAAAATTACAGTAATTATCTTTCATTAAATATGTAGCTTGTTATATAAAACTCTATGTCCATACTAACAATCTAACACAGGGGTGTCAAACTCAAATACAGAGTGGGCCAAAATTTAAAACTGAACAAAGCCGCGGGCCAAGGTTGAACAAATTAACCTTTTAATAGGGACCCAAACAAGTTTTGCATTGAATATTGAACAAGCAAGGCTTATATAACTTTATAGTGACATGCAAAATCCAGTTTCAAATAATAATAATAATAATTCAAAAATATCAATGGCATATCAAATACAATTTAAATAAAAATAGAATGCCTCTTTTCTATTTGCAGCTTTCCGAGGTAAATATCAACATTAACTTTTTCCACAGGCTAATAAATTTGAAAATAAAATAATGAATAAAACAACCATTCAGGACTTTAAACAGCTCAGTTTGCAACACACTGATCTAATCTGATGTGCCCAAGCCAGATACCTGGCACCTTTTCTTGGATGCTAGTTCATTAATGTCGGGGCTCAGACTTTGAGTTGAGGCAACCTTCATTATCGAACGAAGGTGTTCATCAGTCATTATATCTCGTAGTCCACCCGGACCTCAGTCTTGGGGGCGTGCCTTAAATGCATTGCCTTTAACGTATTCTACGTCACGTCCGCTTTTCATCCATTCTAACATCGTTCAGACCCAGTCACAAGATATGTGCGGCTTCTGTACGCGCACACGAGTGAATGCAACGCATACTTCATCAAAAGCGATACAGGTTACACTGAGGGTGCCAGTATAAACAACTTTAACACTGTTACAAATATGCGACACACTGTGAATCCACACCAAACAAGAATGACAAACACATTTCGGGAGAACATCCGCACCGTAACACAACATAAACACAACAGAACAAATACCCAGAATGCTGTGCAGCACTAACTCTTCCGGGATGCTACAAAATACACCCCCGCTACCACCAAACCTCCCCCCCCCCACACACACACCTTGAAGCGTCCCGGAAGAGTTAGTGCTGCAAAGGGTTCTGGGTATTTGTTCTGTTGTGTTTATGTTGTGTTACGGTGTGGATGTTCTCCCGAAATGTGTTTGTCATTCTTGTTTGGTGTGGATTCACAGTGTGGCGTATATTCCGAACAGTGTTAAAGTTTTTTATTCGGCTACCCTCAGTGTAACCTGTATCGCTGTTGATGAAGTATGCCTTGCATTCACTTGTGTGTGCGTGCGGAAGCCGCACATGTTATGTGACTGGGCCAGCACTTGTTGGACTGGCTGAAAAGCAGACATGACGATTTTCGGGAGGGCCGCTGAAGTTTGGAAGACTCCCGGGAGGGTTGGCAAGTAAAGTTAAAAGTTAAAGTACCAATGATTGTCACACACACACTAGGTGTAGCGAAATTATTCTCTGCATTTGACCCATCACCCTTGATCACCCCCTGGGAGGTGAGGGGAGCAGTGGGCAGCAGCAGTGGCCGCGCCCGGGAATCATTTTGGTGATTTAACCCCCAATTCCAACCCTTGATGCTGAGTGCCAAGCAGGGAGGTAATGGGTCCCATTTTTATAGTCTTTGGTATGACTCGGCCGGGGTTTGAACTCACAACCTACCGATCTCAGGGCGGACACTCTAACCACTAGGCCACTGAGTAGGTAAGTATTAGAATTAGCGGTGAATGCGGTGTTACCGCGGCACCGCCGCAATATATAATCGGCGGGCTAGCTTTAGTGTTAATTTGATATCGCCTCAAGGGCCAAGTGAAATTACACGGCGGGCCAAATTTGGCCCGCGGGCCAGAGATAGACACCCATGCCGTAGAA
>NC_084571.2:29270000-29285000 GCF_033978685.3 Nerophis lumbriciformis | reverse complement strand
TATATATATATATATACATATACACATATATATATGTATATATATATATATATACATTTATACACACATATATACATATATATGTATATATATATATACATATATACACACATATATATATATATATATATATATACACACACACACACATATATATATATATATATACACACACATATACACACACACACATACATATATATATATACACACACACACACACACACACACACACACACACACACACACACACACACACACACACACACACACATATATATATATATATGTATATGGGGGTAATCATCTTGCAATACAGCCTGCTGAAAATGATGGAAAGCGCCACTCTACATAGCAACTTACACTGTGGTCAAAGTTGAAATTGCCAAAATATATCCATCCATCCGTCCATTTTCTACCGCTTGTCCATTTCGGGGTCGCGGGGGGGGGGGGGGGGGGTACACCGCATGCGGGCGGTAGGCGGGGTACACCCTGGACAAGTCGCCACCTCATCGCAGGGCCAACATAGATAGACAGACAACATTCACACTCACATTCACACACTAGGGCCAATTTAGTGTTGCCAATCAACCTATCCCCATAGTTCTAGATATTCAACACTCTACGACTAAAGTGGATAGTGCACCGCCCCCAATTTGTCACGTTTCATGTGTCAGGTAAACCGGGACATATGGGACCAGATGAATCCATCTCCTATTGAAGTCAATTAAGTAATATATAACGAGGGGACTCCTTATACATTCGTATGTTATTCACTATTACAAGCGGCCCTCTGAAGGCAGCCATAACTGCAATGTGGCCCGAGTTTGAAACCCTCGGTGTAGAGGATGGCGCTATCTTTTCAAATACCTTCCGACGTGTAACAGCAACATATTGTCATGTATACTTGAGACATGATGATTAGGTAGAAGATGAAGCTGCAGCAAGACCTGTGCAGGGTACCAAGGACCGAGGTCTATTTTCCCGCTCTGGCTCAGCATGAACGCTGTGTGAGGTTCAGGCATCCTCCCTACTGCTGCCACCTTCACGCGTCCTTGCACGGCGCTGCCACTGCGGCGTAGCTCCAGCGTGTGAGCGAGCGCTATCTCCAACAGCCCGGTGTGTGCGGGAGAAGACTCGTGCCCGGCTTCCCGTCCTCTATCTTTCGCTTATCTCAATCACACTCCCGTCCTTCCTTCCTTGGCCCGCCCTCCTCGCTCGCCATCAGCATCCCTCCTCTGCTGGCGTCACATGCGGGCCCAACAATGCTCACTTCACTCATCTCGCCGGCCGCGCTTTCACTTTGTCTCTGGAACAAAGCGACGTTGCTGACAGGCGAGGGATGATTGGCGTGGAGCTGAGGCCTTTGTTGACTCAGTGCATTGTTTTTGAAATATGAATCACAACCATTTACTATTCTGACATTGCTTTGTCATCAAGGTTTGCACACTTCTGAACTCGTTCAAATGCTGCAGCTTCGTGCTCGCAAATCATCGTCTGGGAATGTTCTCTCTAATACATTCTCTCATCTGATTGGTTACGCCACACCTTGAGAGTGGGGCAGGAAGTGGAACTGAGCCGCTGTATCACATGTGTCAAACTCAAGGTCCGGGGCCCAGTTCTGGTCTGCCACATCATTCAATGTAGTCTTCCACAATATTTAACGTGATGCGCCACCTCATTAAATGTGGCCCACAAAGTATTGTAATAATGTGGCCTGCCACATCATTCAATGTGGTCTGCAACATCATTTCATATGGTCGTGCACGTCATTTAATGTGGTCCGCCATCTCATTTAATTTGGCCCGCAAAGTTATTAAAGGTGGCCTGCCACATCATTCAATGTGGTCTGCAATGTGATTTAATGTGGTCTGCAACATCATTTCATATGGTCGTGCACGTTATTTAATGTGGTCCTCCACATTATTTAATGTGGTCCGCCATATCATTTAAACTGGCCCGCAACGTTATTTGACGTGGCCTGCCGAATAATTTAAAAGCGGCCTGCAATGGGATTTAACGTGGTCTCCAAAGTGATCTAACATGGTCCACTACCTCATTTAAAGTGGCCCGCATGGTCATTAAAAGTAGTTTTCCACTTTATTTAAGGTGGCCCGCAACGTTTTGGGATGTAATCTGCCACATAATTTAATGTGGTCTGCCGCATAAATTATTGTGGTCTGCAACGTTATTTGATGTGGTCTGCCACATAAATTAAAGTGGCCCGCAACGTTATTTGACGTGGTCTGCCACATCATTTAAAGTGGCCCGCAACGTTATTTGAAATGATCTTCCACTTTTAACGTGGCCCGCCACGTAATTTAATGTGGCCCGCAACGTTTTTTGACTTGGCCTGCAACGTCATTTGAAGTGGTCTTCCACTTTTTTTAATGTGGCCCGCCACGTCGTTTAAAGTGACTCGCAACATTACTTGATGCGGTCTGCCACAAAATTGAAATCGGCCCGCAACGTTATTTGAAGTGGTCTTCCACTTTTAATGTGGCCCGCCACGTAATTTAAATTGGCCCGCAACGTTATTTGATTTTGGTCTGCCACATAATTTAAGGTGGCCTGCAACGTTATTTGATGTGGTCTGCCACATAATTTAATGTGGCCCGCAACGTCATTTAAAGTGGTCTTCCACTTTTTTTATGTGGCCCGGCACGTCATTTAATGTGGCCCGGCACGTCATAATGGTGGCCCGCAACGTTATTTTGACGTGGTCTGCCACATCATTTAAAGTGGCCCGCAACGTTATTTGAAGTGATCTTCCACTTTTAATGTGGCCCGCAACGTTATATGACCTGGCCCGCAACGTCATTTAAAGTGGTCTTCCACTTTTTCTAAAGTGGCCCGCCACGTCATTTAAAGTGGCTCGCAACATTACTTGATGCGGTCTGCCACATAATTTAAAGTGGCCCGCAACGTCATTTGAAGTGGTCTTCCACATTTTTTTAAGGTGGCCCGCCACATCATTTAAAGTGGCTCGCAACGTTACTTGATGCTGTCTGCCACATAATTTAATGTGGCCCACAACGTTATTTAAAGTGGTCTGCCATATTGTGTAATGTATATACTGTATCACTCCGGTGCAACCAAGGTACCGTAACCGGTACAACCGGCAGGATTCAGTTGGTGCCAAAAAATACTGGACTTGGTACCCTTCCCTACTTCCAAGTACAGTTAGTTACCTAGCGATTGCTCAACATCTAATGGATATTATGGGAAATACCTGCCAGATTCATTTTCAGGAACACAAAAAACATAAAGAAAGTGCAAATGTGGTGACTGTGTGTCCTTTAAAATCAAGGGATGATTATGGCGTACCATTACTGCTCTGTATCTTGGCTTCCTGAGGTGAGCTACAATACACAATAACACAATAACACAATAACACAATAACACACAGCTGAGTTGTCAAGCATCACCAGCAGTAAATAAAGGGATTGTCCTCCCGCCCAGATGCGATTATTAACGATCATCTTTGTGAATAATGGAGGTATGATCTCAGAGTCCGATCATGAGAGACGTGGGAGCCAGCTTTTCCCTTCTTGCCGACCTTCATCAGTGGTTATTATCGATATAGCGGGGAATGATGGCGCTTCGCAATCAATGCTCATTTTTCTTTTTTCCCCGCAGCCGGTGGATTGCGCCGCCCTTCAAAGAGTGTGTTCGGTGGAACGGAGCCAGCTAATTGGCCAACGCGGTGGCAGTGACTTTGAAAGGCTAAGAGAGCAAAAATGCGTCGGCGCCTTTCCGACGCTCCTTCGCCAATAACCACTCAGGGCTCATATTTTGGCGGTTCCTCTCTTTTACTCCCGCACCAAATTGAACTCGTCAAGCGAGCACGGGGGCGGCGAGAGATGGCTGAAATCATTAAAAATGTTCCGATTGTACCTTGGGAGTTTGTTTACCAAAACCACAAAGCGGACTGGGCGTTAATTAGAAGCAAGCGATACTTGAAGAGAAGCAATTGCACCTTTTATGATTTGGTTTTCTAGGAAAATCTTCGCCTAAACCATGGGTCGGCAACCAAAAATGTTGAAAGAGCCATATTGGAGCAAAAATACAACAAAATAAATAAATGTCTGGAGCCGCCAAAAATGAAAAGCTGTATATAAGTCTTATAATGAAGGCAACACATGATGTAAGTGTCTATATTAGCTATAATAACCTACTATCAAAATGACTACGTATTTTTCGGAGTATAAGTCGCACCGGCCGAAAATGCTTAATAAAGAAGAAAAAAAACATATAAGTCGCACTGGAGTATAAGTCGCACCGGCCGAAAATGCATAATGAAGAAGGAAAAAACATATATAAGTCGCACTGGAGTATAAGTCGCACCGGCCAAAAACGCATAATAAAGAAGGGAAAAAACATATATAAGTCGCACTGGAGTATAAGCCGCACTGGAGTATAAGTCGCACCGGCCGAAAATGTATAATAAAGAAGGAAAAAAACATATATATAAGTCCCACTGGAGTATAAGTCGTACCGGCCGAAAATGCATAATAAAGAAGGAAAAAACATATGTAAGTCGCACTGAAGAATAAGTCGCACCGGCCGAAAATGCATAATAAAGAAGGGAAAAAACATATATAAATCGCACTGGAGAATAAGCCGCACTGGAGTAAAAGTCGCACTGGAGCATAAGTCGCACCGGCCAAAAATGCATAATAAAGAAGGAAAAAACATATATAAGTCGCACTGGAGTATAAGTCGCACCGGCCGAAAATGCATAATAAAGAAGGGAAAAACATATATAAGTCGCACTGGAGTATAAGTCGCACCAGCCAAAAAATGCATAATAAAGAAGGGAAAAAACATATATAAGTCGCACTGGAGTATAAGTCGCACCGGCCAAAAAATGCATAATAAAGAAGGGAAAAAACATATATAAGTCGCACTGGAGTATAAGTCGCACCAGCCGAAACTGCATAATAAAGAAGGGAAAAACATATATAAGCCGCACTGGAGTATAAGCCGCACCAGGCAAAAATGCACAATAAAGAAGGGAAAAAACATTTAAGTCGCACTGGAGTATAAGTCGCACCGGCCAAAAATGCATAATAAAGAAGGGAAAAAACATATATAAGTCGCACTGGAGTATAAGTCGCACCAGCCGAAAATGCATAATAAAGAAGGAAAAAACATATAAGTCGCACTGGAGTATAAGTCGCATCGGCCGAAAATGCATAATAAAGAAGGAAAAAACATATATAAGTCGCACTTGAGTATAAGTCGCACCGACCGAAAATGCATAATAAAGAAGGAAAAAACATATATAAGTCGCACTTGAGTATAAGTCGCACCGGCCAAAAATGCATAATAAAGAAGGGAAAAACATATATAAGTCGCACTGGAGTATAAGTCGCACCGGCCGAAAATCCATAATAAAGAAGGGAAAAACATATATAAGTCGCACTGGAGTATAAGTCGCACCGGCCAAAAATGCATAATAAAGAAGGGGAAAAACATATATAAGTCGCACTGGAGTATAAGTCGCACCAGCCGAAAATGCATAATAAAGAAGGGAAAAACATATATAAGCCGCACTGGAGTATAAGCCGCACCAGGCAAAAATGCACAATAAAGAAGGGAAAAAACATTTAAGTCGCACTGGAGTATAAGTCGCACCGGCCAAAAATGCATAATAAAGAAGGGAAAAAACATATATAAGTCGCACTGGAGTATAAGTCGCATCGGCCGAAAATGCATAATAAAGAAGGAAAAAACATATATAAGTCGCACTTGAGTATAAGTCGCACCGACCGAAAATGCATAATAAAGAAGGAAAAAACATATATAAGTCGCACTTGAGTATAAGTCGCACCGGCCAAAAATGCATAATAAAGAAGGGAAAAACATATATAAGTCGCACTGGAGTATAAGTCGCACCGGCCGAAAATCCATAATAAAGAAGGGAAAAACATATATAAGTCGCACTGGAGTATAAGTCGCACCGGCCAAAAATGCATAATAAAGAAGGGAAAAAACATATATAAGTCGCACTGGAGTATAAGTTGCACCGGCCAAAAATGCATAATAAAGAAGGAAAAACATATATAAGTCGCACTGGAGTATAAGTCGCACCGGCCGAAAATGCATAATAAAGAAGGGGAAAAACATATATAAGTCGCAATGGAGTATAAGTCGCACCGGCCGAAAATGCACAATAAAGAAGGGGAAAACATATATAAGTCGCACTGGAGTATAAGTCGCACCGGCCGAAAATGCATAATAAAGAAGGAAAAAACATATATAAGTCGCACTGGAGTATAAGTCGCACCGGCCAAAAATGCATAATAAAGAAGGGAAAAAACATATATAAGTCGCACTGGAGTATAAGTTGCACCGGCCGAAAATGTATAATAAAGAAGGAAAAACATATATAAGTCGCACTGGAGTATAAGTCGCACCGGCCGAAAATGCATAATAAAGAAGGAAAAAACATATATAAGTCGCACTGGAGTATAAGTCGCACCGGCCAAAAATGCATAATAAAGAAGGGAAAAAACATATATAAGTCGCACTGGAGTATAAGCCGCATCGGCTGAAAATGCATAATAAAGAAGGAAAAAACATATAAGTCGCACTGGAGTATAAGTCGCATCGGCCGAAAATGCATAATAAAGAAGGAAAAAACATATATAAGTCGCACTGGAGTATAAGCCGCACCAGGCAAAAATGCACAATAAAGAAGGGAAAAAACATTTAAGTCGCACTGGAGTATAAGTCGCACCGGCCAAAAATGCATAATAAAGAAGGGAAAAACATATATAAGTCGCACTGGAGTATAAGTCGCACCGGCCGAAAATCCATAATAAAGAAGGGAAAAACATATATAAGTCGCACTGGAGTATAAGTCGCACCGGCCAAAAATGCATAATAAAGAAGGGAAAAAACATATATAAGTCGCACTGGAGTATAAGTTGCACCGGCCAAAAATGCATAATAAAGAAGGAAAAACATATATAAGTCGCACTGGAGTATAAGTCGCACCGGCCGAAAATGCATAATAAAGAAGGGGAAAAACATATATAAGTCGCAATGGAGTATAAGTCGCACCGGCCGAAAATGCACAATAAAGAAGGGGAAAACATATATAAGTCGCACTGGAGTATAAGTCGCACCGGCCGAAAATGCATAATAAAGAAGGAAAAAACATATATAAGTCGCACTGGAGTATAAGTCGCACCGGCCAAAAATGCATAATAAAGAAGGGAAAAAACATATATAAGTCGCACTGGAGTATAAGTTGCACCGGCCGAAAATGTATAATAAAGAAGGAAAAACATATATAAGTCGCACTGGAGTATAAGTCGCACCGGCCGAAAATGCATAATAAAGAAGGAAAAAACATATATAAGTCGCACTGGAGTATAAGTCGCACCGGCCAAAAATGCATAATAAAGAAGGGAAAAAACATATATAAGTCGCACTGGAGTATAAGTCGCATCGGCTGAAAATGCATAATAAAGAAGGAAAAAACATATATAAGTCGCACTGGAGTATAAGTCGCACCGGCCGAAAATGCATATTAAAAAAGGGGAAAAACATATATAAGTCGCACTGGAGTATAAGTCGCACCGGCCGAAAATGCATAATAAAGAAGGAAAAAACATATATAAGTCGCACTGGAGTATAAGTCGCACTGCGAAAAACTGCAACTTTTAGTTTGAAAAATACGGTATGTGTCGCAGGCTGAGGCAAATCTCCGTTGACAGAAATGTTGAAATGTAATTGTGGAGGGAGAGTGTGACCAGCGCGCCTGCAGGAGCAAAGGTCACCGCCTCTGTCGATGGTGTCGAGGGCGGAGCACCATCGGATAGGGGCGGGGCATGTGCTGCCGGCGAGACACAGCTGGCAGGTGATTAGATTTCAACAGGTATGTGGCAAACACACAAAATATGCAATATTTTCTCAAAAAAGGTTTCAAAGTAGAATATTTGATGTAAAAAAAAATTGTAAAAATAAGTCATACACTTTTTTTAAATTTTCAACATTTAAGTCCAGATCATCTTAAGATCTTTCAACAGATTTTTTGTGTGTGTGTGTTTGTCTCATGCCGTTTTTGTCATAGAAAACAGCTTTTATAGGGCAAACACAAAATATGCAATATTTTCTCCAAAAAAAGTTTCAAAGTAGAATATTTGATGTAAAAAAAAGTGGTAAAAATAAGTCAACTTTTTTTTTTCTTCCAACAGTTAAGTCTAGAACATCTTCAGATCTATCAATAGTTTTTTTTTCTTGTGTGTGTGTGTGTTTGTTTCATACCGTTTTTGTCATAGAAAACTGTTGTTATTGTCAGGACTTGGTCCGTGGTGTTTGCTTTTCCGGAAGGCAACGGAAAGTTGGCTCGGGCGAGACGGGAATGTGAGTATATGATTTTATTTAATATTATCAAAAAAGAACAAACGAAAGGCGCGCACAATGGTGTAGGTAAAAAACTTGGCTAATGAAAACAAAACTTGCACAAAGGCAGAAACTGTGAACAATGAAACAAAAACTTACTTGGCATGGGACTGTGAACATGGCATTCTGCAGAGTGACGATAAAGAGTGTGTCAGGGGTATGATGTCGCCAAGGAGACTTCCTGGCAACAATCGGTTTAAATAATAGTGACATGATTAAAGACAGGTGCGTGAGTCGTGAGGGCAGGTGAAAACTAATGGGTTGCTATGGTGACAAACAAGAGTGCACAATGAGTCCAAACGTGGAACAGGTGAAACTAATGGGTAACCATGGAAACAAGACAAGGGAGTGAAAAGCAAGAACTAAAAAGAGTCCAAAACCAAACAGCACATGGCCAAACAAAAACATGATCAACACAGACATGACAGTTGTATAGCAAAAACACCAAAATATGCAATATTTTCTCAAAAAAAGGTTAAAAGTAGAATATTTGATGTAAAAAAAAGTGGCAAAAATAAGTCATACACTTTTTTTTTTTTTTTCAACATTTAAGTCTAGATCATCTTCAGATCTTTCAATAGTTTTTTGTGTGTGTGTGTTTGTTTGTCTCGTGCAGTTTTTGTCATAGAACACAGTTTTTATAGGACAAACACAAAATATGCAATATTTTCTCAAAAAAAGTTTCAAAGTAGAATATTTGATGTAAAAAAAGTGGCAATAATAAGTCATACAATTTTTTTTAATTTTCAACACTTAAGTCTAGATCATCTTCAGATCTATCAATATTTTTTAATGTGTGTTTTCTTTGTCTCATGCAGTTTTTGTCATAGAAATTTTAATGTGGCAAACACAAAATATGCAATATTTTCTCAAAAAAAGTTTCAAAGAAAAAAATGGCTAAAATAAGTCATACACTTTTTTTTAATTTTCAACATTTAAGTCTAGATCATCTTCAGATCTTTCAATGTTTTTTTGTGTGTGTTTGTTTGTTTGTTTGTTTGTCTCATGCCGTTTTTGTCATAGAAAACAGCTTTTATAGGGCAAACACAAAATATGCAATATTTTCTCCAAAAAAAGTTTCAAAGTAGAATATTTGATGTAAAAAAAGTGGTAAAAATAAGTCAACTTTTTTTTTTCCCAACAGTTAAGTCTAGAACATCTTCAGATCTATCAAAAGTTTTTTTTCTTGTGTGTGTGTGTGTGTGTTTGTTTGTTTGTCTCATACCGTTTTTGTCATAGAAAACTGTTATATAGCAAAAACACCAAAATATGAAATGTTTTCTCAAAAAGTTTAAAAAGTAGAATATTTGATGTAAAAAAAAGTGGATTAATTAAGTAATTTTCAACATTTAAGTCTAGATCATCTTCAGATCTTTCAATCGTTTTTTTTGTGTGTGTGTGTTTGTTTGTCTCATGCAGTTTTTGTCATAGAACACAGTTTTTATAGGGCAAACACAAAATATGCAATATTTTCTCAATATTAGTTTCAAAGTAGAATATTTGATTTAAAAAAGTGGCAAAAATAAGTCATACACTTTTTTTAAATTTTCAACATTTAAGTCTAGATCATCTTCAGATCTATCAATATTTTTTAATGTGTGTTTTCTTTGTTTGTCTCATGCAGTTTTTGTCATAGAAATTTTAATGTGGCAAACACAAAATATGCAATATTTTCTCAAAAAAAGTTTCAAAGTTGAATATTTGATGTGAAGTAACTGAATAGGTCAATAATTCATAACAACATTGATTTTGAGTTTTGAAGGGGGAAAAAAAACAGCCTGCATGAGAGGTTTGTGTTAGACTTAGACAAACTTTAATGATCCACAAGGAAAATGATTCCACACAGAGGGTGGAAGAGGGCGAAAACAAAAGGTATAAAGTAGACTAAAAATGTACTATAGTAGCAATATAAATAACATATATGTAATACTTTATATACAGTATATAATATATACAACAAATCCCAATTACCATGTACAATATTACAGTATATGTAACAGCTGCAGCAAAAAAAGGGCAACATAAAAAAAATTACATTTCAAATTTTAAAAATAGTTTCAACTTTTTCTTTTTACATTTTACCTGTTTGCTCTTTTATTCCACTTTTAAAGATTGTTCTGTTTTTTTTTTTTTTTTTTTTTTTTTAAATAGTATTTTTTAGAATGTGCCTTGAAAATGAGCTGTGGGCTGAAAATAGACGCCCCTGCTTTTCAGACAATATGTCCCCCCCCCCCCCCCCTCCTGTTTATTGTAGACTACAATCATGTAGACACACACTGAAAGCCTAAACCATCTTCCTCCAAGTGGACTGGCATCAACACAAAGAGTGTGCAGAGAAAACAGTCACAGGAGGCTTGAATGATTCATGACACTGAAGCTGGAGGTAGTTTGCGCTAAAAGCTGCATGGAGCTAAAACCAACAAACAAGGGGGGGCGATGCACCCCCCCCCCCTACCCATAAAAAAGGTATTTTGGGAGCAGCTCAAAAAAGTTGCTCCCCTGCAGGTTACGAGCACACCGGCACAGATTGGCACCGACGGCAGGCAGAGAGAGAGAGAGCTGAAGGCTGCTTACCTCCTTCGACAGCATCCTCGCATTCCAACACCAACACCTGGCCAGTGTCGCACAGGAACATCTGGTAATCCTCACCCAACACCCCGACATGTCCAAACACCTGAGTCATCACGTTTCATCTAACCGTCCCTACGCCACACTGTCTTCTGCGTCAACATGCACAAAAGAGGCATCTCTCATCTTTTTTCCCCCCCTTTCAGCATCCTCTGCATGGGCCAAGACGAGAGCCCGGGGCAGCAGTGGCACTTCCCACTTTTCGCCCTTTGAAAAGCCTCCCGTGAAAGAACCCGAGATGAAAGGCCTGACCCCTCCCCCCCCCTGGTCAATGGCATGGGTGATTGCGGAGACGGCAAGGACCGACCCAAACGTGCTCCCTGTTGGCAAAATGGCTGCTTGTCCCAATACTTTTAAGCAGTTAATGCAGCAGAACGCCATCATCCCAAAAACACACTGTAAAACCGGTTCCACCTGGTCATACTGTACGTCTCGCTGTTGTCATGCCTATCATTTGAGCAAACACACACACACAAATACAAGCTTTTTCAAGACAACATGCTGCTTCTCTAATCTGCTGATCTAGTAGTGAAGGGCCGAGGGAGTGCACACAAGTGTTTGGTTATGCAAAGTCCATCCCTTGCAGAGAGAAACAGGACACGCTGGAAGACCAATTGATTAAATTAAAAGTTCAAGCGGAACTCCTAGATCAGGGGTGTCCAACGTTTTTGACCGGGGGGCCTTATTGGGCAAAACATTTTTGGCTGTGGTCTGAAAGCATGCAAAGTATATATATCTATATATATATATATATATATATATATATTAGAGATGCACGGTTTGCGGACACAACCGCGGATTATCCGCGGTTCGGGCGGTTGAAATTAAAAAAAATTAGATTTTATCCGCAGGTCGGGTCGGGCGGTTGAAATAAAAAAAAATTTGATTTTAAATAGATTCAGGCGGGTGGCAGTTAAACCAATTCGGAAATATATATACATAGTTAAATGTTGTTACCCACATACGAAAAACGAGCAGGCACCTGCAGCATATGCCACAACAGAAGAAGAAAAAAAAAGAAGAGATGGACACTTTTACGGAGCGGAGAAGGGACGCCTCGCCGGGGTCCGGGACCGAGGCCCCTTCCCCCGAGAGGGCCCCACCGGGAGCCGTAGCTGAGGTGATCCGCGAGAAGGGCCCGACGCACGTCCAGGGTCACCACCGCGCCCACCGCACGACACCCCGCCTCGTCCGCCTTCGCCGCGGCCGGCGTCACGCGCAGCAGGTAAGCAGCTTACCTGCCCGCCACCCCCGTGACCAGGGGCTCGTAACAGGGGTCACTCCGCGCGCTCCGCCCGCGCAGCTTACCTGCCCGCCACCACCGTTGCAGGGGGCGCGTAACAGGGGTCACTCCGCGCGCAGTGCGCTCACGAAAGGGGTGGGGCAAGCAGAACTGGCGCTGCGGGATGAACCGAACGCCGGGTTAAGGCGCCCGATGGCGACGCTCATCAGACCCCAGAAAAGGTGTTGGTTGATATAGACAGCAGGACGGTGGCCATGGAAGTCGGAACCCGCTAAGGAGTGTGTAACAACCCACCTGCCGAATCAACTAGCCCTGAAAATGGATGGCGCTGGAGCGTCGGGCCCATACCCGGCCGTCGCCGGCAGCGAGAGCCGCTAGGGCTAGGCCGCGACGAGTAGGATGGGCGCCGCGGTGCGCGCTGAAGCCTCGGGCGCGAGCCCGGGTGCGAGCCCGGGTGCGAGGGACATCGCACCTCCACGCGCTTGGAGGTGCGCTCAGCGCGGCTCCCACATGATTGCTGCATTGGATCAGTCGCCTTTCTTTAACAGGCAAAAGCTTTATAACCTCACTAATGCCTTGCATCGTCTATATTAGATATATAACAACGGGCGGGTGCGGGCGGATGCGGTGTTGATTAAATGTTAATTCGGGTGGATGCGGATGGTTGACGACTTTTGTCATGCGGTTGCGGATGAAATAATTGCCTATCCGCGCATCTCTAATATATATATATATATATATATATATATATATATATATATACTGTACATATATATGCAGTATTTATACATACATACATACATACATACATACATACATATATATATATATACACTGTATATATACATATATATATATCTATCTATCAGTGACGTGCGGTGAGGTTGACGGCTGGTGAGGCACTGACTTCATCACAGTCAGATTTACAAACATATGAACCCTAAAGGGTATCTTATTCACCATTTGATTGGCAGCAGTTAACAGGTTATGTTTAAAAGCTCATACAAGCATTCTTCCCTGCTTGGTACTCAGCATCAAGGGTTGGAATTGGGGGTTAAATCACCAAAAATTATTCCCGGGCGCAGCGCCGCTGCTGCCCACTGCTCCGCTCACCTCCCAGGGGGTGATCAAGGGGATGGGTCAAATGCAGACAACAAATTTCATTACACCTAGTGTGTGTGTGACAATCATTGGTACTTTAACTTAACTTTAACTTTACACATACAAACTGTAGCACACAAAAAAGCACATTTAATTAAAAAAACGTTATTATGGTCTTACCTTTACTTATAAATGCGGGAACAGTGGTGTTCGTGTTGGAGGAGTTGTGAATGAATGAAATATGAAATCCGTGCTGCAGTCTGCAGGTGTACCTAATGTTGTGTCCCTGCAGTCATTCACGGCTCCTCCGGCGCGAGCATTGTTGTTTTTGCACTTTTTGGCTTCTTGTTAAGTGACTTTTTTTGGGTGGATTCGGTCTTGCACGTGGAGGGTTTGGGTGTGAATTTTTGGTTGGTGTGGCGCTCCCGTCGGGGGGTGCATTCTGCGGCGGGGGTGCAATAACCGGCACCAGGAGGCGGGATTAATGCGAGCCTCACACAGTGCGTCTTCGCAGCAGTTTTATGATCGCTCAGCACAAGAAATACTTTACACACATACAGTTGTTGACAAAATACACTGTACATTATATACCTCAGCTAACTAAACTATGGAAATGTATAATATAGTTCATATAGCAATACGGTCTCACTGCACAGCAGGCCAGCAGTTAGCCGAGTCCGCAATCCATGGTGAGGCACAACTGAGTGACGTGCCTCAACTGGCTGCTGATCACCGCACCGTCTCTTCTCAGTATTTGAACGGCAAATGTGAAAATTCAGCAATTTTGAATAAAAATAATCTAAAACTGGTGAAGTTAAATGGAAAATAACTTTATAGTATAATCACTGAATACATATAACAATTTAATTAATTTTTTTTTTTTTACATTTTTTTTCTTTCCAAGATGGCAGGTGAGGCCACATATATATATATAATAAATAAATGATAAATGGGTTGTACTTGTATAGCGCTTTTCTACCTTCAAGGTACTCAAAGCGCTTTGACACTACTTCCACATTTACCCATTCACACACACATTCACACACTGATGGAGGGAGCTGCCATGCAAGGCGCTAACCAGCACCCATCAGGAGCAAGGGTGAAGTGTCTTGCTCAGGACACAACGGACATGACGAGTTTTGGTACTAGGTGGGGATTGAACCAGGGACCCTCGGGTCGCGCACGGCCATTCTTCCACTGCGCCATTATATATATATATATATATATATATATATATATATATATATATATATATATATATATATATATATATATATATATATATATATATATATATGTGTGTATGTATATATATATATTATCGGACATCTTTACATCACATATATATATATCTTATGTTTGACTGCCATCTACTGGTCACACATATCATTACACAATGTACCAAATAAAATAGCTTTGAGGTGGGTAAGCTCAACCAAACCTATTCCTTACATTAGGCGCACCGGGTTATAAGGCGCACTGTCGAGTTTTGAGTGGGAAAAAAGGATTTTAAGTGCGCCTTATAGTGAGACTCAGAAATGCAAGAAACTAAACATAACAATTGGACAACATACCTAAAAATTGTAGTAAAATGATTTTCTGGTGTTTGT